>NW_028241076.1:0-21973 GCF_964263255.1 Lissotriton vulgaris | reverse complement strand
GGATGGGGTCCCCGGGGTCGAAATTGGCCTCAGTAGGGGGGGCCATGTGGACCCCTTCATTTTTTTAAAATAAAAAATCATTTAAAAAATGGTTCTGGCCCTGGGGGATGGGGTACCCAGGAACCAGAAAATATTAAGAGTATGGGGCACAAAGTCCGAATATGTACTTTGTTTGTGGTACGAAAGCCTACACCTGGCTCCCCAAAGGCTGGGGGGTGCCTGTTACATTGCCTTCATCCTTCCTCCGACCTATGTGGCTCCAGCAAACCATCACTGACAAAAACGAGCAAAAGAAATTGAGCAAGCCGACTCCACCGGAGCACAGTTCCTCGACGCAATGAAGGGACTTGTTCCACTCTAGGGTCCGATGGCAAACAGCCGTGCCATCCGACATTTGACCCAGGCAGTTGAAATGACAATGAACATTACAGCTGGCATCCTCACAAACAATACAGCCGAACTTCAGGCGGTCCGCCTGGTGGCTCTTCAGAACCGCCTTGTTCTAGATGTGGTTCTAGTGGATCGTGGAGGAGCATGCCGTATCATTGGGTACAGCTGTGGCACCTACATACCGGACAATTCACCCTCAGTGTACAAAGCCATTGAACACCTCCACAGACTTTCCTCAGAAGTTCATCAGGAACAAGAAGAATGGTCGCTTGGGAGTTGGTTCTGGAATGCCTATTAAGGACTGAGGGTGGAGGTTGTTTATGATCATATTGATACCGATTGTCATAATATGTGGATTCTGCCTGGGTGTTCAATGCTTTCCACCCCTGTGCTCACTTTGCGCTAACTGTATCTGCCCCAAGACTTTGGACTTTGAAGCCGAACGCATGAGAGCTATGTATGAAGTAGAAGTCCGAAATATAATGGGGATAGATATAGATTGACAAGCTGGCTAGATATGTTGAAAAGGGAGGACTGTTAAAATCTACTTTGCGACATCAACATTATTGGCGCCATCTTGTCCCTTTTCAGGCTCATATGTGTGCGTGAGTAGCAGCCATTTTGAAATCCATGGCCTCTCTGCCATTGCCGATAGCCAGCGCGTCTCTCTCTCTCTCCCTCTAACCTCGCAAGCATCCCCCCGCACGCTGACAGCCCCCGCTCTCACATGCTTGGGCCATAAACCTCCCTTTCAGCACGACCCTGCCTCGGAGCCACATCCCGTACCAAGCCAACACCTCCCTCCATCCCTTTCATGATCATACATCCTTTGATGAACCCCCTTTCCTCTGTGCCCGATTGTCCTGCTCGTTCCCAGGTCACCACCTGGCCCAGTGGATGCAGTTTATTACCCCCATACAGTAGGAAGCTTCTGTTTTCAAAGGATCTATAACTGATCAAAGCCCCACCCCATGAGATACGATCAGCCGCACACATTCCGGGAACCGGCGGAATGTCCAGCTGAGCGACAGTCATCACCTACTGAGATCGGGGTGGGGACTTCTACTGTAAATGCGTGTAGGAACGGACTTGAAGCGGGGATTCCGAGGATGTCTTTCCGTACTTCAAAGTATTTACAAGAATGTGCTACATGTAATAAACTGTAATAAAGATCATAAACCTGTGTATAAGAGGCCAGGCCTCAGAGATGTGTTTAGAGCACCTCGAGAACATACCCTGTTGTCTGATTTGACGTGTTCTGCTCCGTCGGAATAAACTCCTGTTTCCTGCCTTCCAGTCGCCAGCGCCCGCCTCTTTGTTTGATAATTTCGAGTGGTATGAGAGGCGACTAACGCCGGGCAATACTTAAAGGTTCTCGGTCGAAATCGGCCCTACCTTTCACAGCAGGCAGTCTTCTTTCAGAGGCAGTGTATAAAGCATTTGTGAACAGATACAGTAACAGTAACACAGTAAAAACACTACAAATGGACAACACACCAGTTTAGAAAAATAAGTAACCTTTATCTAAACCAAAACAAGACCAAGCGACACAAATCCACAATACAGTACTAAAATTATATATTTTAAATAGTAGAAATAGTTCAGTTCAATGCAATTTGTAAATGCAAAACTTATCTTAAAAGTACCTTAGTTGTGTCACGCAAAACAAACAAAATGGCCACAGGGAAGGTGATGCACCGGTTCCTTACACTCAGGGAAGGTGATGAGTTGATTCCTTGCTCTGGGGTGGTGATGCCTCGGTTCCTTACTGCAACTTAGGGGAGTTGATGCATCGGTTCCTTACCAGAGAGGAGGTGATGTGTCATTTTCTTACTGCGTGGGGAGTTGATGCTTCCGTTTCTTACTGTGGCCCCCAGCAATGTGACAGTCTTGGTGCCTTAATGCGATGCGTTGATCCGGTATGATGCTTGGTTTCGTGCAGCCACACAGCAGGTTTGCGTCGGGATGGTTGCGATGATCTCGGATTTTGGTGATTGTTGCACCCAATGCGTCGCGCGGCCATTTAACGAGCCGCAGCAAGTGTTGCGATGGTTTCTTCGGCGATGCGTCAGAAAACAGGTGTGGATGTGACACGCTTCTTTGATGTTGCATCGGTTTTCTAGCTTCCAGCAACAAACAGCCTCTAGAGGACCTAAACAGCAGCAGGTACCTCTATGCAGGTTGGGATTCCCAGCAAGGAACTTCAGGAGAGTTTGAGATTTCAGAACAGGAGGCAAGCGTAGTTTCAAGCCCTTGGAGATATTTTCTTCAAGCAGGTGATAAGTCCTTTTCCTCCTTTCATTGACAGCTAGCAGCCACTGCAGGCCAACCCCAAACAGCAAACAGCACAGGGGCAGTAGTCCTCCTAAGCTTATCCGGCTCTTCTCCTTGGCAAAGTTTCCTCTTGATTTTCCAGAAGTGATCTAAAAATCTGGGATCTGGGCCCCTCTTGTTATACACCAAAATCCTTTGTTCACTGTAGGCAGAGAGTGTCTGTACCGAGACAAAATCAGTTCTGTGGGGACCTTTGCAAGTGCACAACAACCTCCTTTGTCAGTGTGAGCCCTGGCTCCAGACACACCACAGGGGGGCAGAGCCGTTATTGTGGAACAGACACAGCCCTATTCAGGTGAAGGTGCATCTCTTCCCACCATCTAAATGCAGACCAGGCCTATTCAGCCCAGCCCTGACTCATCAGACGTCTGGAGCCGCTGCCCCTCTGGAGCCCCTGTCATCCAAAAGCCAGACATGTAATATACAAACCTAGCAGAGGCACACTGGATGGTTAGGCAAGAAAATACCTACTTTCTAAAAGTGGTATTTTCAAACACAGAATGCAAAAATCACCCTCACTAAAAGATACACTTTAGCCTTTTGAATTCAGGCATACTAAACTTTATTTTTCCATCTTGTTCCCAGGGCCAGTTATGTTTATAAGATGTTATAAACAAACTCCTCATTCTGGTCCATTGGAACAGATAGCCTTGCAATAGTGAAAAACAAAATTGGCTGCATTTTACTATCAGGGCCTGCAACACACATCAGGGCGTGTCCTACCTTTTACATATAATGCACCCTGCCCACAGGGGTACCTTGGGCCTACCTTAGAGGTGACTAATATGTAGGAAAGGGGAGGTTTAGGGACTGGCAAGTATGTGCACTTGTCAAGTCGACATGGCAGTCCCAGACTGAACACAGGCTCTGCAATTGCAGGCCTGAGTTACATTGTACAAGCTGCTTCTGTGGGTGGCACAACCAGTGCTGCAAGCCCACCAGCAGTATTTGATTTACAGGCCCTGGGAACACATAGTGCACTGTGCTAGGGTCTGACACGTAAATTAAATAGCCAAATCATGGAAAAACTAATCCATGACACAATTCTTTTTTTAATTCTTTTTATTAAACAATAAGAGACATTACAACAAAATGGAAAAAATTAACTCTCAGGTGAAAGCACTCGGTTCCAACGCACAGGTCTAAATGGCACAATACAGAATCAAATAAACAACAACTAACACTGGGGTCAAGGGGATTCCTGTGTTCCTGGGTCGGGCCAGGGTGTGAATGGCTCGCAGGTCCCCCACAGTAGCTGTTCCATGCTCCCCAAATCTTCCCCCACTTCCGCGGGCAACCCCTGGCCACATATACTGATCTTTCTCGAAACATTCACCAGTCGAGGTCTTCCGCCCACTTGCGGATGCGAGGCGGCTGACAGGCGCCCCAAAGTTGAGCTATGTTATGCTTGGCCACCATTTATGCTAGCGTGACCCATTGCTTCTGGTACTCATTCAAATCAGTGGGCTCCCACACGTTCAACAGACATCTCCGAGCCTCAGGCCAAATCACCACCCCCAATACTTCCCCCAGCTTGTCATGAATCTTCATCCAATACGTCTGTATCACAGCACAGTGCCAGAGGATATGCATCAAGGTACCCACGTCTCCACATTCTCTCCCACAGACTCCACTCTCGGCTCGCCCCATTCACACCAGACGCGGCCCGGTAATGTAAGACCTATGCAATATCTTCAGCTGTACCAACTGGAGCCGCGTCTGGATGGCGACTACCTTGGGGGATGACAACGCCTCGGTGCAATCTTCATCATCCAGCTCTAACCCATCTGCACTCCACTGAGCCCTGATCTTCAACAGTGGGTTTTCGGAGGTATTAACCATTTTCCAAAAAATCAATGAATTAGTCTTCTCTGGGAATGCCCGTCTAATACCCGGTCCTCGAGAGGAGATGCCTCCGGGAGTTCCGTGCCCCTGGGGACATGGGGGTAAGAGCGCCTCTCACCTGCAGATATCAAAAGTATTAGTTCTGGTGCAGACTGTAGTGTCTAACAAGGGAGTCAAATGTATGTACAGAGTCTTTCCCCCACACATCCTTAATCTGGGTAATACCTATAAGGTCCCACCTATCGAACCCATTGGTCTTCCACAGACTGCCCAACCTCTCAGAATTTAACAAGGGGGTAGCAAGCATCAATCTGCCCTCCCACCCAAGACATTTAGTAGCGGAGTGCCATGCATGTACCACATGAGCAGTCGGACCTGTCAACGGATACCTACCTAACTTAGAATACAAAGCTCTGTCTATCATCCCACCCGGGGCCAGTGACCGATCCATTGCTTAGCCCGGATCTCCAGGGAGTCCGTAGACTGAGTGCATTGACGTAGTATTGAGTGCACACCTTTTGCTCTGCTAGAGAAAAATTGGTGTGTGTGTCTGACACTGTTCTTAATCTCCCAAAGCATTTGTAAAGGTAAGTAATGATTCATTTAATTTAGATAGAGACTTATTTGCTCTATGGAGAAGATTTGGAAGCAGATAGTGAAGTTTCAGTAGTAAAATTGAATGCTTCTACAAAGGACTTGTGCTGTGTTTGTAAAAAGATATTTAAAAAAAGATTTTGGGGTATAAGAATGGCTTTTATTTTTTTGAGAAGCAATTAATAGTGTCTGCCTCTGTAAAGAAATATATTTGAATGTTTTAGAATTATGTCACCTGCGTTACCTCAAATTAGGAAGCAGATTGAGATTTTTTCTTGTTGGTTTGTGGCATGTTTTTTGGAATTGCTTGATATTAAAATATGCAAGATATGCAAATATGCTTAATAGAGGAATTAACATGGGAAAAAAGTGACGCACCGGTGGCGCAAGGCCTTCATAAATAAGGCCCTGAGTTTCTTTGCTATTGGTTTCTGTCTTGCTTTTTGATAATGCTTGCTATGTATATTTGCAACATAGGGGATTTGTATTTTGTGAAACAGTGAGGTTTCAGTAGTGAAATTGAATGCTTGTACATAGGTCCTGCGCTGTGTTTCTAAAATGTTATTCAAAAAACGATTTTGGGGGCAAATCAATGGTATTTACATTTGGGTGTTATTTATGATTGCCTTGTGGCGCTGCTGCGTCACTTTTAACATGGGACAAAAGTGACGCACCGGTGGCGCAAGGCCTCCATAAATAAGGCCCTGAGTTTCTTTGCTGTTGGTTTGTGTCTTGCTTTTTGATAATGCTTGCTATGAACATTTGAAAGATAGGGGATTTATATTTTGTGAAACAGTGAGGTTTCAGTAGTGAAATTGAATGCTTGTACATAGGCCCTGCGCTGTGTTTTTTAAATGTTATTCCAAAAACGATTTTGGTGGCCAATTAATGATATTTACATTTGGGCCTTATTTATGATTGCTTTGTGGCGCCGGTGCGTCACTTTTAACATGGGAAAAAAGTGACGCACCGGTGGCCGAAGGCCTTCATAAATAAAGCCCTGAGATTCTTTGCTGTTGGTTTGTGTCTTGCCTTTTGATAATGCTTGCTATGAACATTTGTAAGATAGGGGATTTGTATTTTGTGAAACAGTGGGGTTTCAGTAGTGAAATTGAATGCTTGTACATAGGTCCTGCGCTGTGTTTTTTAAATGTTATTCCAAAAACGATTTAGGTGGCCAATTAATGGTATTTACATTTGGGCCTTATTTATGATTGCCTTGTGGCGCCAGTGCGTCACTTTTAACATGAAACAAAAGTGACGCACCGGTGGCGCAAGGCCTCCATAAATAAGGCCCTGAGTTTCTTTGCTGTTGGTTTTTGTCTTGCTTTTTGATAATGCTTGCTATGAACATTTGCAAGATAGAGGATTTGTATTTTGTGAAACAGGGAGGTTTCAGTAGTGAAATTGAATGCTTGTACATAGGTCCTGCTCTTTGTTTCTAAAATGTTATTCAAAAAACTATTTTGGGGGCAAAACAATGGTATTTACATTTGGGTGTTATTTATGATTGCCTCGTGGCGCCAGTGCGTCACTTTTAACATGGGACAAAAGTGACGCACCAGTGGCGCAAGGCCTCCATAAATAAGGCCCTGAGTTTCTTTGCTGTTGGTTTTTGTCTTGCTTTTTGATAATGCTTGCTATGTATATTTGCAAGATAGGGGAATTTTATTTTGTGAAGCAATGAGTTTCAGTAGTGAAATTGAATGCTTGTACATAGGTCCTGCGCTGTGTTTTTTAAATGTTATTCCAAAAACGATTTTGGTGGCCAATTAATGGTATTTACATTTGGGCCTTACTTATGATTGCTTTGTGGTGCCGGTGCGTCACTTTTAACATTGGAAAAAAGTGATGCACCGGTGGCGGAAGGCCTTCATAAATAAGGCCCTGAGTTTCTTTGCTGTTGGTTTGTGTCTTACTCCTAGTTATATAGTTGCTGTGGTATAAACTTAGATATGTTGCAAATTAGTGTTTATATCGTTTGCTTATTGTGATTGCTTTGTTGTTTGCTAATAGTGGTCTATAATGGTTATTTTTTTCTTTACCACAGATTGAAATCAACATTTAAAAAGTAAGGAAAAATGCCGTTAAGGCAAAGGAGAAGAAAAAATACCAATACGGAAAATTACAAAATTAGCAACGGAAGTAAAGGAATCCTCTACAACAAGTACTTCAAAAAACACCCAAAAAGGTCCTGGTAAGACAACTAAGTCTTTTTTTCGCAACATATGTAAAACAAAAACAAATGTTAACGGTAATGTGAAGATCCAGAAGGAGAGAGCAAATTTTAAAAGGAAGGAGAGGCCCTCAAACAATGTCTCTATTGGAGCAGGAGATAAGAGTATGGATAGCAATAGAAGGTTAAATCAATTTAGGGACATTCGTGGACGAATGTTTCGCAATAGGGTAGTTTTAAATTTGCTAAAAAATGTAAAGAAACAGAGAGCTGCTTTTTACAAGAAAAAGAAAAGTGTAGAGAAGATTGTTGATCAGGCTTTTGAAGTTAAGTAATCAATAGGATTAGGATACTTAATAAGGCAATTGATGTTTTCAAATCGAACAGTAGATGGAAAAGAATTATTAATCGGACTAATTTTTGTGAAGTATTTTCTGGAGAATGGATGCATAGTTCAAGTTCTGAGCCATTTTTAATGAGGAGAGTTACTTTCAGGAAAATTATTTGGTGCATGCAGTTGACACCAGTGGTTGAGCATATGAGGTGAAAGATGGTTGTGTGATGGAAAAAGAGAAACTTATGTCTAGAGATGCAGAAGAGGTGTTAAGTGATGAAGTATTAGGGAGACGTACTAAGGGTCCAGTGTACACATGGAAGTGCAGTAGTATTTGTAGTGTGCGACAGGATTCAATCGATTTGCTTCGAAATTTCTTACGTATATATAGTAAGAAAAGTCTAAAACAAAAAATGAAGATCTTGCAAGAGTTAGATCCTTCCCGAGTAAGAGAAAAAACAGGTTTGCATGGGCATTCACTGGCTTGTCTTTCTAGAAAAGTATGTCAGAGAGTTTTTCATCATTTTAGGATGTTAGCAGTGCATCATAATAAGGTGAGGAAATTAGTAAGAAGGTTGTATTATGCATAAAGTCCAGCACTTAAGCTTAAACAGTTAAACAGTGCTCTTTTGCATGGATCTGAAGTAGATGTGAAGACTATTTGTGAAGAAATTGAGTTTTGTTTTTTTCGGAACAAAGAGGACAGTGTAGAAATGGATATAGTAATGGATGGTAATGTGGAAGACAATGTACAGATTTCAAGTACAGAAAAGTTTGACGAGGAAATTACCAAGTTTAAGGTGAAATCAAGTGAAAGGACTAATTTAACTTGTGTGTGTTGTCGACGGACTCATTATAAGATTCAGACTAGGTTAGTTGATTTATATGCAAAATGTGAATTGGAAAATAATAGTGAATGGAAGGATTTTGTAAGTTATTTGTTGGTGGAGAATTATTTTGATTTGAGTTTTGATCAGCGTATTTGTAATTATTGTTTGAAAAAATTAAATGAAAATAGAATGCCTGCTAGAGCTGCTCATAATATTCTTCAGTTGATAGATATTCCTTCTGAATGGATGGATTTAAATACTTATGAATCAATTTTGATTCAATGTGTCCATCCTTTTCAAGCTATTGTTCGCATGGAGCCTAAGATAGGGAAATTACCTCCTATAGATTTACAAAGAGGATTAAAGGGAAGAGTTGTTTATTTGCCTCTAGATGTCAAGAAAAATATTGATACAATTGGTGTAGAAAGAGTAGAAGAGGATCCTCTGGTTATTCTAGTTAATGGGGTTCCGACAAAGAGTAAGAAAATCTGGCAAGATTTAGTGTATGTTAGGAAAGTCAAAAAGGCAACGTTGTATTTGGTCAAAAACAATGAGTACTATATAGATGTAAGTGTTGGAGCAGAGGATACAGCTACAGAAGAAGACTGTGATTGTTCAGTTGGCCAAATTGAAAAAGTTGATGTGTCTAGAAGTGAAGAAATATATGAACATTATTCTGTTCATCCTTTGCATTCCAAAGAAGTAATGGGGAATGCAATTGACTTGTTTCAAATGAAAGCAGCAAAAGGAAGTCCCATTAGTGTATGGGAAGACAGTTTGGAAGCTCGTTGTTTTCCACAGTTATTTCCAACAGGTCGTGGTGGACGATATGACGATCGACCAGTTCAAATTCCAGCAGCTGAATACCGGACTTTAAGATTATATGCTGAAGATCCAAGGTTTCGGCAATGCATTCCGTATTTGAGCTCATCTGCAAAATGTTTCAGCAAGGGACTTTATGGAGAAAGTCAATCTGCAAGACAGTATTTTGGAATCTCAGCTAATCAATCTCATGGCGTGTCAGCGTGGAACAAATGAGTATTGGTTCCGTCGTCATGGGGAATTGAAATGTATGCTTAGAAACTTAGGAACTCCTATATGGTTCCTCACTCTTAGCTGTGCTGAGTATGCATGGGACGACTTACTTCAATTTCTACGAGAGGCAAATGGAAACATACAAAATATAGAATTGAAAACACCTGGAGAACTGTGTTCTTTGGATCCAGTGAATGTTTGCAGATATTTTAATCATAGATTTGAAGCTATGATGTCTTTTATTACCAACAAAAAAAATCCTCCCCTTGGAGAGGTTTTGGATTTCTTTTGGAGGAAGGAATATCAAGCGAGAGGTGCTACTCATATACATATGTTGTTATGAATTAAAGATGCACCCAAATTTGGATTAGATTCGGATGAAACAGTGATGAGTTTCATTGAAGAGTATTCAACATGTGCTGTTCCAAAAACTACTGAAGAAAACAGTTTAAGGCAACAAGTTTTACGTTTTCAATCTCATCGTTGTGGAAAGTACTGCCGTCGAAAATTTAAAAACAAGGAAAAGTACTACACAAAATGTCGTTTTGCGTTTCTACGACCAGTGATTTCTAAGGGAAGAGTAAATAATTTGATGTCATCTCTACGACATACTGTGACGAGGAAATCTCACAAAAATACATATAATTTAAAAAGAAACGAAGAGTCCAAGTACATCAACGACTACAACCCAGTGATTTTGTTTGCTAAGCGCGAATATCTCCAAAAGCTAACACCTGCCCTGAGCAGTTCTTAGCCATGTTATCCAATGGGAGGTGGATAACATGGCTAAGATCATTAGCTCGGTAATGCATGAATATCACTGACTTTTCAGCGATATTCATGCATTGCGGCGATTTTTATCGCATTTGCGATAAACCTTGGTAATACCAAGGTTTATTTGCGGTAAAAATCGCCGCAGCTCAGCTGTAAATTTTTGTCTCTAACCAAGCAATAGCGATAATTATCGCTATTGCTTGGTAATATGCCCCTCTGTGTTTGAGAAATGTAGCAGTGATAGAGCAAAAATAGAAAGTGTAACAGAAATTCGAAATATTTTAGATATGTGTTCTGGTCAAGATAAATTTTCACAGAATATTCAGCAGGATTGTCAGGAATTTTTAATGTATATGTTTGGTGTTTTGGAAGATGAAGGTGTAGATGTAGATAATCTTTTCAGCCTTTCTTATCAATGGCAGCATGACTTCCATAATTGTAGTTCATCAAGTAATACTAGAATAGACACTGAAAGATTTATATATTTGACTTTACCAGACTGTAAATCAGTGTCATTTAAAAATCTAGTTAAAGCAGCAAATCATAATATGGTGTGTACCCAATGTAAGTGTCCAATGCTATCCACATTATTTATACAAAGTTATGGCCAGTATATAATTTTAGTTTTCCAACGATGTAGACCTGATGGAAATAAATTGACAACTTGTATCAAAAATGTTGTGGCTTCTCAGTTATCAATTTCAGGAAGAACCTTTACAACTGAAGCTGTTATTTATCATGACGGTCCTTCGACATCATCAGGACATTATACATGCTACGTAAAATGTAAAAAAGGTTGGAGTTACTGCAATGATTCTCATTTGACTTATAAACAACGTTTGCCTTATGACTTTAAAAATTCTTACCTAGTGTTTTTAAAACCAAAGTTTTAGTAAGGGTAATTGGCCTTTGAAGACGGGAATAGTTAATAAAAGTTAGTTAGTTAGTTAATCTAATGTTTAAAATTATTTATCTCATATAGGAACTGTAAGTGGATCTCATAGTAAAAAATACTCATATATCTGACACGATTTGGCCGTAAGGAAAGTGTGAGGTATGATGTTCTTAGATCTTTTTTCATAGGAAGTCGATGAAATGGAAGTTATAGAGAACAGCAGACTTTTTTTCCACCCAAAGGACCTTCACTATCTTCTATTTGGCCTCACGGAAAAGTAAGTGAATCAAAGATTAGTGAACATATATGAGTTGTAAGTTTTTATGGTTTGTTTTAAACACAATCTTTTAGATTGGGTTTCTTTTCCCGCTGTTATATGATGAAGAGTTTGAACTCATTAATTTAAGTGAAATTCAATATATTCTGAGAACAGCAAAAATAAACAATGTAACATATTGTATAAGTTATTCTATAGTTTGCATTGTGTAATTTATATTGTATTCCCATTGTCTCACACACATTTTCCTTTTTCCACCCTTATTTAGCTCTCTTTACTCATTTACACTGCCTTTTTTTAACTTTGTTTCATCGCTGTTCCTTTACTCCACTTCATTCACAACTCCTCAATCCAATTTCAACTGTCTGCATTTCCTCTCTCCTTTCCACCACTTTTCATCTTTCACACATTCTCTCAGTACCACTGCTTTAGTTCTCTTCCCCTCTCTTTCTTTCTTTTGCTCCTTTACTCTTTTTCCTTTCTCACTCATTGTACTGCAGTTCACTCAGTCCTTCCCTTTGTCTTTCTGTGTACTTACTCTCTCACTCCTTTTTCCTCCATCGTTTTATATTAACATCATTCCCTTCATCCATTCACTCTGTGACTCCCCTTCACTCACTCTCAGTCATCTTCTATTCCTCTTTCTTATTAATAGTTCCTCATTTAGACTCCTCTCCTTT
Organism: Lissotriton vulgaris; assembly: GCF_964263255.1. Lineage (NCBI taxonomy): Eukaryota > Metazoa > Chordata > Amphibia > Caudata > Salamandridae > Lissotriton > Lissotriton vulgaris. The sequence continues at coordinate 9,809 of NW_028241076.1, read as the reverse complement.
TCACTCATTTTCCTTTTACTTTCTTATCTTTCCTGATTTAGTTTTGGTATCTCGCATTCTTTTAGTATCTTACTTATCTTCAGTAATTTGTTCTCTTTCTATTTCTTTTTCCCTCTTTTTTCTCTTTGTACATTACGTCATTTCTGTTTTTGTATCCTTCACTATTGCTTTATTTCTTAGTAAACTTTTTTAGATTTTTTACCTCTTGACCTGTTTCTTCTATTTAAAAATATATATTTTACTAATTATAACTTTTTTTTTCATTTGTCTTTCACAGATACAAAGTGTAGTTAAAAGATGCAAGTAAATTTCATTAATTATATGGTAAGTGTGACTACAAAATGTAATTTATCATCACCCTTTGTTTTAACCTCACTACTTTTCTGTCACCCTACCTCACCCCTGTTTTCTTACTCTGCTTCCCTCACGTATTCTTATCCTCCATATTTACTTCTCTTTTCCTTACTTTCCTACCACATTCAACGTCTTTCAGTGTCCCTGCTCACCCACACTCCCTCTCTTTCCTTTTTTTTCTGCTTTACTTAGTCCCTTTCTGACACTCCTTCCTTTACTCTCTATATTCTTTCTTTCTGTCACTCCCCATGTCTTACCCTTATTCACTTTTATCCATCCTCTTTACTTACACTCACTGCTATTTTCTTTCCCTCCGTCACCATTGTTCCTTTTCTCTGGTTCTGTCACTACCTTTCTTTCCTCATCCTTTACTCTCCTTCCTTTTACTGTCATCACCCATTCACATTCTCCTAGAACATCTGCTTTAGTTTTCTTCCTCTTTCTTCTCTTCTTTTGCTCCCTTATTCATTTTTCTTTTCTCAGTTACTTCCTCTTATACCTTTCTCTGTTTTACTATCTCTTACACAGTCCCTCTTTGTTTCTCCCTCTAGCTCTCTTTCTCTTTACACCACTCTCTTTTTTTCCCCATTCCTCATGCTCACTCCTTTTTTTTTTCTATTTTTTTTTTGGTGCACTGACGGGACGCGGCCCGGTACGCGCACCGGGGCGCTGACCGGTACGCGCACCGGGAGCTCTCCTGAGTGAAATATAAAAAAAAAGAATACACTTAAAAAAAAAAAAAATTATATTAATATACAATATAGGATTCATTTTTAGAAAAACATACCTTTCTAAGCTATAGATATTTGCGAAAAAATAACCTTAGAAATTCACTAAAAAACACATAGGTATGAGTCCATATAAAAAGTTAGGAATTAGCAGTTAAAAAACCTATGAAATTCACTGAAAAAAACATAGGTTTCACACCAGTTATAGTTAGGAATTAGCATTTAAAAAACCTATGAAATTCACTGAAAAAACCATAGGTTTCATAACAGTTATAGTTAGGAATTAGCATTTAAAAAACCTATTAAATTCACTGAAAAAACCATAGGTTTCACACCAGTTATAGTTAGGTGGAAATTTTACTGACATAAAACCACTGAAATTCCCACGTTATAGTTAGTTGGACTCACTATAACTTGCGCGTGTAATGCACTGCTGATGACATCACATATTACATCACTCATGACATGGTCAGTGACATCACTCATGACATCACTGATGACACCATCCTTGTGACAGAGTGACTGACCTCCTTTCACTGTAAAGTAACCCTTGAAACACATATTCAAAAATAGAAACTAGCATTTACAAAAAAGTGGAGATACCTATACCAGTTACAACAACTAATTCAGTAATTCCACCATCTATATACACATCCACTCATTCACCAACAGTTCTATATAGTAATTCATACATATACTCACTTATCATATGTAGTGAGACACCTTTACATCTGTTAACACACCGACAGTCTTCCAAAACTTGCTCACACACATACTCACACATGCAAATAAACTATTGAACATCCATTTTTTTGCATATACAGCTATACACACACTACCACCTTACTTCTAAGGAAACTTACACATACTTACTCTCTTAACACCTTAGCAGCTATGGAACTTCCAGCTCCATTGCTGAACGTTCCATTGCGCAGGTGCAGTTGGAACGTCCAACGGCCGACGGCAGCACCCCGGAGGTAGTGGTGCCGTCGGCCGTTGGACTGGGCGCAGCACTTATGAGGTTAAACAATCACTTATAGAAACACATACTTATTAAAACAAGAACTCTTTCAATCTCTCACTCTCACATATACTCACTTATATACATCAATACTCACATATACTAGATTAAAACATATGTAGTTACTGATAGACACTAGTGAGACAGTCATTCACTTACTAACACATACATATACACACTCATTCACCCATACAACCCGACACATATGCTGTCTTCAAAACACATACAAACAGTGAGTCAGTCATTGATGCATCTATGTGCTAAGAAACACCCCCACCAAATCAAACAGACAATTATAAAGATACTAAAAAAAACATCTAATAACCCATATAAACACACATGTAGCTACTCACCAACCCATGCAGCCACTTATACACAAAGTGAAATACTGATACATATATTTAAATATTTAAACATTACTCGCTAATATATGTATTCACTAAGATACACTTAATAAGCAAGTTAACCAAACATTTTTAAAAAAAAAAATCCATTAAGACACTAATTGAAACATTTATTCTTCCATCGAAATTTACATATACATATATAAAACAATGGTGTCATCAGTGATGTCATGAGTGATGTCACTGACCATGTCATGAGTGATGTAATATGTGATGTCATCAGCAGTGTGTGAGACTTGGCCCTTTCCCCAGAAATTTTTCGCTTTTTATCCCCTGTTAATTTAGGATGCCCCTATTGAAACAACAGTGTGTAGGCTTTGGGTGGTGGAGAATGCCCTGTGTAGTTTAAAACTAGTGTTAAAGTACAGGTACTTCCTACACCTAATATGGCTGCCACAGGCCACTGCTGCAGCAGCGTGGTTTAGCGGGCGCATTCTAGTAGCCAGGGGCTGGCTGGAACCCTCAGGCAATGTATCCATCTTAGCCTGCCAGCCTGTCCACAGGTAGAATGGTGGAACCCCCTGGAAGCCTCTGGAACCTTCTGGGAGAGGTGAGGTGACACCAACTGAAACCAACTGACACTACCAACTGTCAACTGGCACTATAAAAGGAAAGGGAGGGAACTTTCCTGAGGAGAGAAGCTGAGGGGAAGACCTGGGGAAGTACCTACGCAGGAGGATAGGCAGTGGGGGTCAGGGCAGGGTCTTATGATGCTGGAATGACAGGGCCTAGTGTGCTGCTTTACAAGTGTTGAGGTATCCTGTTCCCCCCCACTGACCTAACCCCGCGGCAGGGAACCCCCAGGGACCACTTGAGGGGATTGGCTGAGGAGATCTAACACCAGCCACCAACTTAACCCCCTTCAAGGAATAAGAAACCAAAGGAAATAAGAAACCAACTGCTATTTACAAGGGCGCAAGAAACAGCTGCGCCAAGAAGAAATCAAGGAACCAGTAACCAAGAAACTTACAAAGGCGCAAGGAACATAAAGCGCCAAGAAGAGACTGAATCACCACAGGACAGTTGAAGAACCACCCAGGTATTGGCGCGGTGTTGCTCCCTGTGCCCCTGACGCCACCTGGGGTCCCTGCGCTAATCTACCACTGCTGTGTGGCTTGTCCTGTGAGCTGCCTCTATTTTTAAGCAACTACTGATGAAGCGCCAACCTAGAAACTGCCTAAGCGCTACATTGCCCTCCAAGCGCTTGACTGGTGAAGAATTGCTGTGTCCTGTGGGAGCGCTGTGAATTGCCTGCAGGGCTGTGGAAGTTGCCCCCCTGTAAAGCGCTGTGAAGTGCCCCAGGTGCTAGGACTGCCTGCTGAAGCGCTATACTGCCCGGGAACTGCTGGTCTGACCAAGCGCTGATAATTGCTCCCCTCAAAAGCGCTGTGAACTGAGACTTGTACCCGGTAAAGCGCTGCGAAGTAACCTGCCAAGCGCTGTTAATTGCTCCACTGCTGACCCCTGAAAAGCGCTCTTATGTCGCTGTGCCGGTGAAGCGACCGGAAGTAGTGGAAGAGCGCCACTGACCGCAACCTCGCCAAGCGCCTACCTGTAGCGCCTAGTGAAACGCCGTGCTTTGCCCCCAGGCGGCCCCCAGTGCCAGGAGAGGGCCGCCTCAGCAACCGGAGGCGTGAAGGAGAAAAGGCGCTGTGTCTCGGCGTGACCTGGGGCCGCTGTCACCGCCGCGGCCCGGCTGGAGAGTGAGGGATCCCAGCGGAACCAGCGCCGTCTTCGTGACCCCCCTCGGCGGCCCCCGTGTACCAGGAGAGGGCCGCCGTATTGTACGCCTGAGGAGGCCTCCGCGCATTCCAGTAAGGTCGCGTTAGGCCCTGAGGCAGGAATCCCCGTATCACGTGACGGGGACACATCAAGCCCCGGCCCCGCCGCGCACTGATTGGCCGCGTGGCCGAGCCTCTCCTGCACTACATCGCGATTGGTTCCCGGGCCGGTGAGGCTGTAGAAGGCCCGGGAACCGCTTTTCATCGACAGGGAGGGCTCCGAGAGAGTGTCAGAGCCCCCCTCACTGCCAGCACTCGTCGCGGAGGGGGCCGACGTGCACCAGGGCCCCCCTCCGATTGCCCCGCATCACGGATCCGGCCCCTGTGCAACGCGCTGGGCCGAATGAAGCTCACGGGTGGGTTGGAACCCCTCCCTTGCCTCCAGAACCTACGCAAGGGCCCGGGAAGGGCCGAAGAAGGCAGGTAAACCCCCCGGGGAGGAGGGCGGAAGGTCGCATGAGACCTCGAGTTCGCCCCTCCCCTTGGGAAGATTGTTGTTGGGCCCCGTTGGCCCAGATTAACGGAGAGGAGATAGCAAACCCCCAGGGAGGAGGGCAGAAGGCCCCGGGAGGCCCCGAGTTCGCCCCTCCCTGGGGAAAACTGGTAACTGGGTCCTGTTGGCCCTAATTAATTACAGAAGCCCTTCAGGCATGGGGACTGGGCCCACGAAGGTCACTGTGGGTCCCCTGCAGTAGGAACCTTGTACTCCTGCAGTGAGTTAATTATTAAATTGGGCTGCATTGTTGATGGATGTTTTTCCCTTGCCTTATGGGAATGTTCCCTGATTAATAGGAGCAACTTACTGCTCATTTATGCACCAGCCGATGTGTAGTTTGCCTAATGCCAGGTTGGAAGTGATGTAATGCCTATTTGAAGCCTGATGCAGGGCTTATAGGGTGCTAAGGAAATACTTGGGGCCTATTGAAATACTGGGTACTGGCTAATTAAATGTTCACTCCTGCCTAGGGCAATGCCTTTAGAAATGTCCTAACTTCTGCCTAGAGAACTGTTTATTTCTAGCTAAATGCCTTAGTGAATGCCCAATGTAAGGTTCATTCAAATACGCTTTGCGTAATGCTCTAGGTAATGGAATGGTTATTCCTCCCAAGTGAAACTGGTAATTAACTGTCTGGTTAGTTTATGACTAATGAAATGTTCTGCCTTTACTCTCATGACATGTATATTACTGCCTAAGGCACTGTTATCTGAATGCTGTTGCTACCTCAGGAAATGTTTATACTACATAATTACATGGTTCCTGGGTCATATGTCATGCATACTCCTGCCTAATGCAATGGTTCCCAAAGACCTCTAGGTATATAAGGAGATGGTTACTCCCATTTGAGGAGAGGTTTATTCCTGATTAATAGGGATAGCGCACTGCTATACCAGACTCAGGTGTTGCGATAGTTTACCCTAGTTAAAAGAAAGGTTTATTCTTACCTGATGACATGGGTAATGCTGGTTAAATGAAATGTTTTCTTCCACGTAGTGCTAAATTTACTAGAAGCCTACAGTGATTTATTTACATGTTGCTGTTCTGAAATGCTCAGCTTTGTTGGGGAGTAAAAAGTATAAATCTACTGTTATTTATTGAAATGCTTTCTGTTATAACTTCTTAATGTATTTGATGCAGGTGCTGACCAGGAGCAAGGCATAGGTCAGGCCTGTGTTATACTAAAAATGTATTTATTCAATATTTAATATTTATGGAACATCTAATATTTATTATTTATTCATCCAGTATTTATGGCCAAGTGTTCTCACACATGTATTTTAGTGGAAAGCTGATAAGCTAATTTTATGATGACTTCCTAATACCCTGATCCTGCTCTATCTTAATAAAGTTAACTTGAGTTTTTACATAAGCTCACTGGAGTGGTGTCCCTAATTGCGTGCCCATGTTTCTGACTCTGTGGTTGCGTGTGCTGTATGGTCACTTAACACATAAGCTTTCTGATGCCTACCCGCTCGTGCAATGGTACCCTAAGGGAGCTGGTGACCCCAGTTCCAACACAGTGCATTACACGTGCAAGTTATAATGAGTCCAACTAACTATAATGTGGGAATTTCATTGGTTTTATGTCAGTAAAATTTCACCTAACTATAACTGGTGTGAAACCAATGTTTTTTTCAGTGAATATATATATATATATATATATATAGCCACACTGTACACCAGCATTGACCATGTGGATGGCATGAGAGCAGTCAAGCACTTTTTAGATCTACGACCTATTGAGATGCATCAGCATAACAAGATGCTTATAACTATGATTGATACCTGCCTCCAAAGTAACATCTTTATGTTTAATAATGAAGTGTACAGACAACTCAGAGGGGTGGCAATGGGGGCATGTTTTTCCCCCACCTACGCGGGGCTCCACGTGGGGTGGTGGGAGGAACATGTCATTAAAACTACACATAGTACATGGTGAAACAACTATGTGGTTAAATATTGGAGATATATAGACGATGTCTTTATAATATGGAATGGCACTAAACAGGAAGCTGAACAATTCACTAAAGACATAAATATTAACCAACTAAATCTCAAATTTACAGCTGAGATAAACACCGAAGAGGCAACATTTTTGGATGTTAAAGTTACAATAGAGGATAATGTGATCAAAACTGCATTATATAGAAAAATAACCTCTGGCAATACCATCCTTCACGCCCACAGCTTCCACCCCAAACACACGATAACAGCCATTCCATATGGGGAATTTTTAAGAATACATAGGTCTTGCAGTACTATAGCTATGGGGGATAAACATCAAGGAGAATGTAAAAACAGATTACTAGCAAGGGGCTATGATATCAAGAAACTGGAAAACAGTATGGCGAAAGCTAATCGTATAGATCGCCAAGCACTCCTTGACCCTCACAGACCTAAGATTAAAATTCCCCCAAGAGAGGCAGAAGAACCTAGTACCATACGTTTGATAACGGGATACAGTCGCCAAGCACGACAAATATCCCAACTGATTAAACGTGAATGGCCCATCATCCTCACCGACAATGTCCTCAAAAATATTATGCCACGCACCCCCACTATAACTTTTAGACGAGCTTATGCGATGCGTAACGAATTAGTCAGTAATAACCCTGAGACACCAGCAGATAATTGGTTATCCCCCCGTATGGGGTTTTACCGTTGTATCAGCTGTCGAGCGTGCAAGTTCGGAATAAATACTAGAACTTGTCCCACACCATTCGACACCAAGCCAATAGTGCTCAAAGCCCACTACACATGCCGCAAGGAGCTGGCAGTATATGTGCTCAAATGTAGATGTGAATTAATTTATGTTGGAAGTACAAAGTCGGTAGTACATCTCCGCATACTCCAACATTTTAGGGATATAGTGAATGCTGACCCTACGTACCCGGTGGCTCGGCATTTTCAACAAGTACACAATCAGAACCTTAACCACCTTAAGTACTTTGTAATTGATGCCATTGTGCCCAACAAAAAGGGAGGTGGCAACGAAAAGCGTCTTAGACAGCTTGAGTCTAAATATATAATTTTGCTTAATAGCAAACATCCTGGGGGACTCAATACTGGGGAGGACTTGCGGAACTTTTTATGAAAAAATGTTCTACTGTAATAAGAACTCTCACAATGAACTGTGTATTAATCATAGGAAATTAAGAATATATCATACGAGGAAGGCATAGCTTATAATCAGTAACGAAGTAGTGGGTCATTGTCCTTGATTCACATCACTTATACCGTTTCTACTATTATCAATACTGCATTACCAATGTCTTATGTATGAATCTAAAAACGAATAAGATATGGGCAGTTCTAGTAATGGATAATTAATTAAGAACAGACTTATGTATACACAGATTTTTCTTTGGTCTGTGATATAATATATTGCATCGAATCTCACAAAGTCACATAACAGCACGATTGTTCAAGGCTCTCATGATTTTTTATGTGAGCAGTCCTTTTTTAGCCTTCACACACTATTGGAGAATATCTATTTCATAGGGGTTAGACTTACATGTAATTACGAAATCTATGCTTGTTGGAATCCTGATTGAAATGTTTCCACAGAAACCAAATATGGGTTAGACACATATAGAAGTCTGACTCCAAAATATTGAGGAATTATACAAATTTTTAATGCCACATATACAATCCGATTTTTGAATTTTCCTATCTCCAGTACCTGCAGGTACAGTCATAAGGAAATTTAGTGGAAACTTTGGGAATAAATGTATTTGTACAGTTTAATGGCAATTTGATATATTCCCGATGGAAACGATGGAAACGAGTGGTATTTGTGGGGACAAATGTATTTGCACAGCTAACATGGCTTTACATTCCAACCTATGCATGGCAACAAGTATCGCATAATCATAATGTTTAAATACAAAACCATAAATGAAATGAGATTATTACATACTATATAGCTCGTTGTACTTTACTAAAATAATGTGCATATAAACAATCATGTATTGGTACAGTTATATTAGAGCACTTTTTAGAAAATTTACAATGACTTACTTATGATCATTACGTTACACGGTTTTGATCGAACATGGTTCATGTATATATCAAACATGTAATCAATGAGTGAATATGGTTTAAATTCATTAAGTGACAAATGTGATATAATGTGAAATGTTTTTATGATCAACATTACGACCGTTTTCTGTCAGAGCAATATGGCGACTGTACAAACATAGAATGTAAGAGACGTGAGTCTCATAGTCCCCTGTCTATTCCCATTACTTGCTGGGAAGGCACGAAATTGTAATGTTATCGTTCCCTTTAAAAACATGGTTTCTCCAAATCCCACCCATCAGTGAGCAAGGACGCCAGTCCGAAACGCGTCTGATGACTAGCACCACCACCAACACGAAAATGAAATAAATCTTTGAGAAACAAGAAAAAGTCTGGCGTGGGTGTATATCTGCAGTCCGTGTACCTGTTTGCTTGCCGACGGTTGCTGGCGACAAGTTGGGAGTATATATATATATATATATATATATATATATATATATATATCTATCTATATATATATATATATATATATATATATATATATATATATATATATATATATATATAGATAGATAGATAGATATATATATATATATATATTTGAATGTTTGAATGACAACTCTTTATACAACAATGCTTTTGGAATAGATTTTAGTTCAAATGTTTACACTAATTTGCTTAGCAAATATGTAAATTCTGTGAAGCGTAAAGCTAGTGTCATTCTGCGACGGATTACAACATGATGCATCTAGAGAGATGCGTCATGTTGTAAAGCCCTGTGCAACAAGAAACCTGCGTCAGGTTTCTTGTCCGGCGCAGGGTAGGCGTTCCGGTGCAGGAACGCCTCGGAAAAGTGCTTGAGTGAAATCTACAAGATTGAAGCAGGCATAAGGCTCAACGCACCACGTTGTGTATAGGCAGGCAATGAGCATGCTGGAGTTGCATCTCGCTTGACAAGACTCCAGCAATGCACCACCCTTCCGACGGGAGATGCGTCACGCA
>NW_028241075.1:0-154422 GCF_964263255.1 Lissotriton vulgaris | reverse complement strand
AAAAGTGATTATTCAACATGAGGCACAATCCATTTGACATTTGGAATCATTTTTTCAACAGTTGAAAAAATCTATTTTTTGGTGAAAAACAATGACCGCTGACCTTTCTAACTTTCTCCAGATGGTCACAAATGGTCATTTTTTTATGTTTTCTCTTTTGACTGTAAATGACTATTGAATGAGAATTATCACTTTTGGTACTAAAATAAGTGTATTTAGAGTCATTTTTCTGCCAGAAATTTGTCGAAATAGAAGGTTCTGAGTGGGAGCAAAAGTCTGTAAAAATGGCAATTTTGGTCACTGTGAGGCTTTAAAATTTTTATTTCAACATGAGGCACAATCAATTTGACATTTGAAATCCGTTTTTCAACAGTTGAAAAAATCTACTTTTTTGATGAAAAACAATGACCCTGGACCTGTCAAACTTTCTCCAGATGGTCAGAAATTGTCATTTTTTAATGTTTTCTCTTTTGACTGTAAATGACTATTAAATGTGAATTATCACTTTTGGAACTAAAATAAGTGTGTTTGGAGTCATTTTTCTGCCAGAAATTGGTCGAAATAGAAGGTTCTGAGTGGGAGGAAAAGTATGTAAAAATGGCAATTTTGGTCACTGTGAGGCTTTAAAAATTGAATTTCAACATGAGGCACAATCAATTTGACATTTGGAATCATTTTTTCAACAGTTGAAATAATCAGTTTTTTGATGAAAAACGATGACCGCGGACCAGTCGGACTTTCTCCAGGTGGTCAGAAATTGTCATTTTTTAATGTTTTCTCTTTTGACTGTAAATGACTATCAAATGTGAATGATCACTTTTGGAACTAAAATAAGTGTGTTTAGTGTCATTTTTCTGCCAGAAATTTGTCGAAATAGAAGGTTCTGAGTGGGAGGAAAAGTATGTAAAAATGGCAATTTTGGTCACTGTGAGGCTTTAAAAATTGATTATTCAACATGAGGCACAATCCATTTGACATTTGGAATCATTTTTTCAACAGTTGAAAAAAACAATTTTTTGATGGAAAACGATGACCCTGGACCTGTCGAATTTTCTCCAGATGGTCAGAAATGGTCATTTTATAATGTTTTCTCTTTTGACTGTAAATGACTATTAAATGTGAATTATCACTTTTGGAACTAAAATAAGTGTGTTTAGAGTCATTTTTCTGCCAGAAATTGGTCGAAATAGAAGGTTCTGAGTGGGAGGAAAAGTCTGTAAAAATGGCAATTTTGGTCACTGTGAGGCTTTAAAAATTGAATTTCAACATGAGGCACAATCAATTTGACATTTGGAATCATTTTTTCAACAGTTGAAATAATCAGTTTTTTGATGAAAAACGATGACCGCGGACCAGTCGAACTTTCTCCAGGTGGTCAGAAATTGTCATTTTTTAATGTTTTCTCTTTTGACTGTAAATGACTATCAAATGTGAATGATCACTTTTGGAACTAAAATAAGTGTGTTTAGAGTCATTTTTCTGCCAGAAATTTGTCGAAATAGAAGGTTCTGAGCTGGAGGAAAAGTCTGTAAAAATTGCAATTTTGGTCACTGTGAGGATTCAAAAAGTGATTATTCAACATGAGGCACAATCCATTTGACATTTGGAATCATTTTTTCAACAGTTGAAAAAAACAATTTTTTGATGAAAAACGATGATTGCTGACCTTTCTAACTTTCTCCAGATGGTCACAAATGGTCATTTTTTTATGTTTTCTCTTTTGACTGTAAATGACTATTGAATGAGAATTATCACTTTTGGTACTAAAATAAGTGTATTTAGAGTCATTTTTCTGCCAGAAATTTGTCGAAATAGAAGGTTCTGAGTGGGAGCAAAAGTCTGTAAAAATGGCAATTTTGGTCACTGTGAGGCTTTAAAAATTTTATTTCAACATGAGGCACAATCAATTTGACATTTGAAATCAGTTTTTCAACAGTTGAAAAAATCTACTTTTTTGATGAAAAACAATGACCCTGGACCTGTCAAACTTTCTCCAGATGGTCAGAAATGGTCATTTTTTAATGTTTTCTCTTTTGACTGTAAATGACTATTAAATGTGAATTATCACTTTTGGAACTAAAATAAGTGTGTTTGGAGTCATTTTTCTGCCAGAATTTGGTTGAAATAGAAGGTTCTGAGTGGGAGGAAAAGTCTGTAAAAATGGCAATTTTGGTCACTGTGAGGCTTTAAAAAGTTAATATTCAACTAAGGCACAATCCATTTGTCATTTGGAATCATTTTTTTCAACAGTTGAAATAATCAATTTTTTCATGAAAAACGATGACCGCGGACCTGTCGAACTTTCTCCAGATGGTCAGAAATTGTCATTTTTTAATGTTTTCTCTTTTGACTGTAAATGAATATTAAATGTGAATGATCACTTTTGGAACTAAAATAAGTGTGTTTAGAGTCATTTTTCTGCCAGAAATTTGTCGAAATAGAAGGTTCTGAGTGGGAGGAAAAGTATGTAAAAATGGCAATTTTGGTCACTGTGAGGCTTTAAATTGATTATTCAACATGAGGCACAATCCATTTGACATTTGGAATCATTTTTTTCAACAGTTGAAATAATCAATTTTGTGATGAAAAACGATGACCGCGGACCTGTCGTACTTTCTCCAGATGGTCAGAAATAGTCATTTTTTAATGTTTTCTCTTTTGACTGTAAATGAATATTAAATGTGAATGATCACTTTTGGAACTAAAATAAGTGTGTTTAGAGTCATTTTTCTGCCAGAAATTTGTCGAAATAGAAGGTTCTGAGTGGGAGGAAAAGTATGTAAAAATGGCAATTTTGGTCACTGTGAGGCTTTAAAAATTGATTATTCAACATGAGGCACAATCCATTTGACATTTGGAATAATTTTTTCAACAGTTGAAAAAAAAAAGTTTTTTGATGAAAAACGATGACCCTGGACCTGTCGAACTTTCTCCAGATGGTCAGAAATGGTCCTTTTATTATTTTTTCTCTTTTGACTGTAAATGACTATTAAATGTGAATTATCACTTTTGGAACTAAAATAAGTGTGTTTGGAGTAATTTTTCTGCCAGAATTTGGTTGAAATAGAAGGTTCTGAGTGGGAGGAAAAGTGTGTAAAAATGGCAATTTTGGTCACTGTGAGGCTTTAGAAAGTGAATATTCAACATAAGGCACAATCCATTTGTCATTTGGAATCATTTTTTTCAACAGTTGAAATAATCAATTTTTTCATGAAAAACGATGACCGCGGACCTGTCGAACTTATTCCAGATGGTCAGAAATTGTCATTTTTTAATGTTTTCTCTTTTCACTGTAAATGAATATTAAATGTGAATGATCACTTTTGGAACTAAAATAAGTGTGTTTAGAGTCATTTTCTGCCAGAAATTTGTCGAAATAGAAGGTTCTGAGTGGCAGGAAAAGTATGTAAAAATGGCAATTTTGGTCACTGTGAGGCTTTAAAAATTGATTATTCAACATGAGGCACAATCCATTTGACATTTGGAATTATTTTTTCAACAGTTGAAAAAAACAATTTTTTGATGAAAAACGATGACCGCTGACCTTTCTAACTTTCTCCAGATGGTCACAAATGGTCATTTTTTTATGTTTTCTCTTTTGACTGTAAATGACTATTGAATGAGAATTATCACTTTTGGTACTAAAATAAGTGTATTTAGAGTCATTTTTCTGCCAGAAATTTGTCGAAAAAGAAGGTTCTGAGTGGGAGCAAAAGTCTGTAAAAATGGCAATTTTGGTCACTGTGAGGCTTTAAAAAGTGAATATTCAACTAAGGCACAATCAATTTGACATTTGAAATCAGTTTTTCAACAGTTGAAAAAATCTACTTTTTTGATGAAAAACAATGACCCTGGACCTGTCAAACTTTCTCCAGATGGTCAGAAATGGTCATTTTTTAATGTTTTCTCTTTTGACTGTAAATGACTATTAAATGTGAATTATCACTTTTGGAACTAAAATAAGTGTGTTTGGAGTCATTTTTCTGCCAGAATTTGGTTGAAATAGAAGGTTCTGAGTGGGAGGAAAAGTCTGTAAAAATGGCAATTTTGGTCACTGTGAGGCTTTAAAAAGTGAATATTCAACTAAGGCACAATCCATTTGTCATTTGGAATCATTTTTTTCAACAGTTGAAATAATCAATTTTTTCATGAAAAACGATGACCGCGGACCTGTCGAACTTTCTCCAGATGGTCAGAAATTGTCATTTTTTAATGTTTTCTCTTTTGACTGTAAATGAATATTAAATGTGAATGATCACTTTTGGAACTAAAATAAGTGTGTTTAGAGTCATTTTTCTGCCAGAAATTTGTCGAAATAGAAGGTTCTGAGTGGTAGGAAAAGTATGTAAAAATGGCAATTTTGGTCACTGTGAGGCTTTAAATTGATTATTCAACATGAGGCACAATCCATTTGACATTTGGAATCATTTTTTTCAACAGTTGAAATAATCAATTTTGTGATGAAAAACGATGACCGCGGACCTGTCGTACTTTCTCCAGATGGTCAGAAATAGTCATTTTTTAATGTTTTCTCTTTTGACTGTAAATGAATTTTAAATGTGAATGATCACTTTTGGAACTAAAATAAGTGTGTTTAGAGTCATTTTTCTGCCAGAAATTTGTCGAAATAGAAGGTTCTGAGTGGGAGGAAAAGTATGTAAAAATGGCAATTTTGGTCACTGTGAGGCTTTAAAAATTGATTATTCAACATGAGGCACAATCCATTTGACATTTGGAATAATTTTTTCAACAGTTGAAAAAAACAAGTTTTTTGATGAAAAACGATGACCCTGGACCTGTCGAACTTTCTCCAGATGGTCAGAAATGGTCATTTTATTATTTTTTCTCTTTTGACTGTAAATGACTATTAAATGTGAATTATCACTTTTGGAACTAAAATAAGTGTGTTTGGAGTAATTTTTCTGCCAGAATTTGGTCGAAATAGAAGGTTCTGAGTGGGAGGAAAAGTGTGTAAAAATGGCAATTTTGGTCACTGTGAGGCTTTAGAAAGTGAATATTCAACATAAGGCACAATCCATTTGTCATTTGGAATCATTTTTTTCAACAGTTGAAATAATCCATTTTTTCATGAAAAACGATGACCGCGGACCTGTTGAACTTATTCCAGATGGTCAGAAATTGTCATTTTTTAATGTTTTCTCTTTTCACTGTAAATGAATATTAAATGTGAATGATCACTTTTGGAACTAAAATAGGTGTATTTAGAGTCATTTTTCTGCCAGATATTTGTCGAAATAGAAGGTTCTGAGTCGGAGGAAAAGTCTATAAAAATTGCAATTTTGATCACTGTGAGGCTTTAGAAAGTGATTTTTCAACATGAGACACAATCGATTTGACATTTGGAATCATTTTTTCAACAGTTGAAAAAATAATTTTTTTGATGAAAAACGATGATTCTGGACCTGTCAAACTTTCTCCAGATGGTCAGAAATGGTCATTTTGTAATATTTTCTCTTTTGACTGTAATTGACTACTAAATGTAAATTATCACTTTTGGAAATAAAATAAGTGTTTAGTAATTTTTCTGCCAGAAATTTGTCAAAATAGAAGGTTCTGAATGGGAGGAAAAGTCTGTAAAATTGGCAATTTTGGTCACTGTGAGGTTTTAAAGAGTGAATATTCAACATGAGGCACAATCCATTTGACATTTGGAATAATTTTTTGAACAGTTGAAAAAAGAAGTTTTTTCATGAAAAACGATGACCCCGGACCTGTCGAACTTTCTCCAGATGGTCAGAAATGGTCATTTTATAATATTGTCTCTTTTGGCTGTAAATGACTATTAAATGTGAATTATCACTTTTGGTACTAAAATAAGTGTGTTTAGTCATTTTTCGGCCAGAAATTTGTCGAAATAGAAGGTTCTGAGCTGGAGGAAAAGTCTGTAAAAATGGCAATTTTGGTCACTGTGAGGATTCAAAAAGTGATTATTCAACATGAGGCACAATCCATTTGACATTTGGAATCATTTTTTCAACAGTTGAAAAAATCAATTTTTTGATGAAAAACGATGACCGCTGACCTTTGTAACTTTCTCCAGATGGTCAGAAATGGTCATTTTTTTAATGTTTTCTCTTTTGACTGTAAATGACTATTGAATGAGAATTATCACTTTTGGTACTAAAATAAGTGTATTTAGAGTCCTTTTTCTGCCAGAAATTTGTCGAAATAGAAGGTTCTGAGTGGGAGCAAAAGTCTGTAAAAATGGCAATTTTGGTCACTGTGAGGCTTTAAAAATTTAGTTTCAACATGAGGCACAATCAATTTGACATTTGAAATCAGTTTTTCAACAGTTGAAAAAATCTACTTTTTTGATGAAAAACAATGACCCTGGACCTGTCAAACTTTCTCCAGATGGTCAGAAATGGTCAATTTTTAATGTTTTCTCTTTTGACTGTAAATGACTATTAAATGTGAATTATCACTTTTGGAACTAAAATAAGTGTGTTTGGAGTCATTTTTCTGCCAGAATTTGGTCGAAATAGAAGGTTCTGAGTGGGAGGAAAAGTCTGTAAAAAAGGCAATTTTGGTCACTGTGAGGCTTTAAAACGTGAATATTCAACTAAGGCACAATCCATTTGTCATTTGGAATCATTTTTTTCAACAGTTGAAATAATCAATTTTGTGATGAAAAACTATGACCGCGGACCTGTCGTACTTTCTCCAGATGGTCAGAAATTCTCATTTTTTAATGTTTTCTCTTTTGACGGTAAATGAATATTAAATGTGAATGATCACTTTTGGAACTAAAATATGTGTGTTTAGAGTCATTTTTCTGCCAGAAATTTGTCGAAATAGAAGGTTCTGAGTGGGAGGAAAAGTATGTAAAAATGGCAATTTTGGTCACTGTGAGGCTTTAAAAATTGATTATTCAACATGAGGCACAATCCATTTGACATTTGGAATCATATTTTTCAACAGTTGAAAAAAACAATTTTTTGATGAAAAACGATGACCCTGGACCTGTCGAACTTTCTCCAGATGGTCAGAAATGGTCATTTTATAATGTTTTCTCTTTTGACTGTAAATGACTATTAAATGTGAATTATCACTTTTGGAACTAAAATAAGTGTGTTTAGAATCATTTTTCTGCCAGAAATTGGTCGAAATAGAAGGTTCTGAGTGGGAGGAAAAGTGTGTAAAAATGGTAATTTTAGTCACTGTGAGGATTTAAAAATTGAATTTCAACATGAGGCACAATCAATTTGACATTTGAAATCATTTTTTCAACAGTTGAAAAAATCTATTTTTTGATGTAAAACAATGACCCTGGACCTGGCAAACTTTCTCCAGATGGTCAGAAATGGTCAATTTTTTAATGTTTTCTCTTTTGACTGTAAATGACTATTGAATGTGAATTATCACTTTTGGAACTAAAATAAGTGTATTTAGAGTCAATTTTCTGCCAGAAATTGGTCGAAATAGAAGGTTCTGAGTGGGAGGAAAAGTCTGTAAAAATGGCAATTTGGTCACTGTGAGGCTTTAAAAATTGAATTTCAACATGAGGCACAATCAATTTGACATTTGGAATCATTTTTTCAACAGTTGAAATAATCAGTTTTTTGATGAAAAACGATGACCGCGGACCAGTCGAACTTTCTCCAGATGGTCAGAAATTGTCATTTTTTAATGTTTTCTCTTTTGACTGTAAATGACTATTAAATGTGAATGATCACTTTTGGAACTAAAATAAGTGTGTTTAGAGTCATTTTTCTGCCAGAAATTTGTAGAAATAGAAGGTTCTGAATGGGAGGAAAAGTCTGTAAAAATGGCAATTTGGTCACTGTGAGGCTTTAAAAATTGAATTTCAACATGAGGCACAATCAATTTGACATTTGGAATCATTTTTTCAACAGTTGAAATAATCAGTTTTTTGATGAAAAACGATGACCGGGGACCAGTCGAACTTTCTCCAGATGGTCAGAAATTGTCATTTTTTAATGTTTTCTCTTTTGACTGTAAATGACTATTAAATGTGAATGATCACTTTTGGAACTAAAATAAGTGTGTTTAGAGTCATTTTTCTGCCAGAAATTTGTCGAAATAGAAGGTTCTGAGTGAGAGGAAAAGTCTGTAAAATTGGTAATTTTGGTCACTGTGAGGTTTTAAAGAGTGAATATTCAACATGAGGCACAATCCATTTGACATTTGGAATCATTTTTTCAACAGTTGAAAAAATCAATTTTTTGATGAAAAACGATGACTGCTGACCTTTCTAACTTTCTCCAGATGGTCAGAAATGGTCCTTTTATTATTTTTTCTCTTTTGACTGTAAATGACTATTAAATGTGAATTATCACTTTTGGAACTAAAATAAGTGTGTTTGGAGTAATTTTTCTGCCAGAATTTGGTTGAAATAGAAGGTTCTGAGTGGGAGGAAAAGTGTGTAAAAATGGCAATTTTGGTCACTGTGAGGCTTTAGAAAGTGAATATTCAACATAAGGCACAATCCATTTGTCATTTGGAATCATTTTTTTCAACAGTTGAAATAATCAATTTTTTCATGAAAAACGATGACCGCGGACCTGTCGAACTTATTCCAGATGGTCAGAAATTGTCATTTTTTAATGTTTTCTCTTTTCACTGTAAATGAATATTAAATGTGAATGATCACTTTTGGAACTAAAATAAGTGTGTTTAGAGTCATTTTTCTGCCAGAAATTTGTCGAAATAGAAGGTTCTGAGTGGCAGGAAAAGTATGTAAAAATGGCAATTTTGGTCACTGTGAGGCTTTAAAAATTGATTATTCAACATGAGGCACAATCCATTTGACATTTGGAATTATTTTTTCAACAGTTGAAAAAAACAATTTTTTGATGAAAAACGATGACCGCTGACCTTTCTAACTTTCTCCAGATGGTCACAAATGGTCATTTTTTTATGTTTTCTCTTTTGACTGTAAATGACTATTGAATGAGAATTATCACTTTTGGTACTAAAATAAGTGTATTTAGAGTCATTTTTCTGCCAGAAATTTGTCGAAAAAGAAGGTTCTGAGTGGGAGCAAAAGTCTGTAAAAATGGCAATTTTGGTCACTGTGAGGCTTTAAAAAGTGAATATTCAACTAAGGCACAATCAATTTGACATTTGAAATCAGTTTTTCAACAGTTGAAAAAATCTACTTTTTTGATGAAAAACAATGACCCTGGACCTGTCAAACTTTCTCCAGATGGTCAGAAATGGTCATTTTTTAATGTTTTCTCTTTTGACTGTAAATGACTATTAAATGTGAATTATCACTTTTGGAACTAAAATAAGTGTGTTTGGAGTCATTTTTCTGCCAGAATTTGGTTGAAATAGAAGGTTCTGAGTGGGAGGAAAAGTCTGTAAAAATGGCAATTTTGGTCACTGTGAGGCTTTAAAAAGTGAATATTCAACTAAGGCACAATCCATTTGTCATTTGGAATCATTTTTTTCAACAGTTGAAATAATCAATTTTTTCATGAAAAACGATGACCGCGGACCTGTCGAACTTTCTCCAGATGGTCAGAAATTGTCATTTTTTAATGTTTTCTCTTTTGACTGTAAATGAATATTAAATGTGAATGATCACTTTTGGAACTAAAATAAGTGAGTTTAGAGTCATTTTTCTGCCAGAAATTTGTCGAAATAGAGGGTTCTGAGTGGTAGGAAAAGTATGTAAAAATGGCAATTTTGGTCACTGTGAGGCTTTAAATTGATTATTCAACATGAGGCACAATCCATTTGACATTTGGAATCATTTTTTTCAACAGTTGAAATAATCAATTTTGTGATGAAAAACGATGACCGCGGACCTGTCGTACTTTCTCCAGATGGTCAGAAATAGTCATTTTTTAATGTTTTCTCTTTTGACTGTAAATGAATTTTAAATGTGAATGATCACTTTTGGAACTAAAATAAGTGTGTTTAGAGTCATTTTTCTGCCAGAAATTTGTCGAAATAGAAGGTTCTGAGTGGGAGGAAAAGTATGTAAAAATGGCAATTTTGGTCACTGTGAGGCTTTAAAAATTGATTATTCAACATGAGGCACAATCCATTTGACATTTGGAATAATTTTTTCAACAGTTGAAAAAAACAAGTTTTTTGATGAAAAACGATGACCCTGGACCTGTCGAACTTTCTCCAGATGGTCAGAAATGGTCATTTTATTATTTTTTCTCTTTTGACTGTAAATGACTATTAAATGTGAATTATCACTTTTGGAACTAAAATAAGTGTGTTTGGAGTAATTTTTCTGCCAGAATTTGGTCGAAATAGAAGGTTCTGAGTGGGAGGAAAAGTGTGTAAAAATGGCAATTTTGGTCACTGTGAGGCTTTAGAAAGTGAATATTCAACATAAGGCACAATCCATTTGTCATTTGGAATCATTTTTTTCAACAGTTGAAATAATCCATTTTTTCATGAAAAACGATGACCGCGGACCTGTTGAACTTACTCCAGATGGTCAGAAATTGTCATTTTTTAATGTTTTCTCTTTTCACTGTAAATGAATATTAAATGTGAATGATCACTTTTGGAACTAAAATAGGTGTATTTAGAGTCATTTTTCTGCCAGATATTTGTCGAAATAGAAGGTTCTGAGTGGGAGGAAAAGTCTATAAAAATTGCAATTTTGATCACTGTGAGGCTTTAGAAAGTGATTTTTCAACATGAGACACAATCGATTTGACATTTGGAATCATTTTTTCAACAGTTGAAAAAATAATTTTTTTGATGAAAAACGATGATTCTGGACCTGTCAAACTTTCTCCAGATGGTCAGAAATGGTCATTTTGTAATATTTTCTCTTTTGACTGTAATTGACTACTAAATGTAAATTATCACTTTTGGAAATAAAATGAGTGTTTAGTAATTTTTCTGCCAGAAATTTGTCGAAATAGAAGGTTCTGAGCTGGAGGAAAAGTCTGTAAAAATGGCAATTTTGGTCACTGTGAGGATTCAAAAAGTGATTATTCAACATGAGGCACAATCCATTTGACATTTGGAATCATTTTTTCAACAGTTGAAAAAATCAATTTTTTGATGAAAAACGATGACCGCTGACCTTTGTAACTTTCTCCAGATGGTCAGAAATGGTCATTTTTTTAATGTTTTCTCTTTTGACTGTAAATGACTATTGAATGAGAATTATCACTTTTGGTACTAAAATAAGTGTATTTAGAGTCCTTTTTCTGCCAGAAATTTGTCGAAATAGAAGGTTCTGAGTGGGAGCAAAAGTCTGTAAAAATGGCAATTTTGGTCACTGTGAGGCTTTAAAAATTTAGTTTCAACATGAGGCACAATCAATTTGACATTTGAAATCAGTTTTTCAACAGTTGAAAAAATCTACTTTTTTGATGAAAAACAATGACCCTGGACCTGTCAAACTTTCTCCAGATGGTCAGAAATGGTCAATTTTTAATGTTTTCTCTTTTGACTGTAAATGACTATTAAATGTGAATTATCACTTTTGGAACTAAAATAAGTGTGTTTGGAGTCATTTTTCTGCCAGAATTTGGTCGAAATAGAAGGTTCTGAGTGGGAGGAAAAGTCTGTAAAAATGGCAATTTTGGTCACTGTGAGGCTTTAAAACGTGAATATTCAACTAAGGCACAATCCATTTGTCATTTGGAATCATTTTTTTCAACAGTTGAAATAATCAATTTTGTGATGAAAAACTATGACCGCGGACCTGTCGTACTTTCTCCAGATGGTCAGAAATTCTCATTTTTTAATGTTTTCTCTTTTGACGGTAAATGAATATTAAATGTGAATGATCACTTTTGGAACTAAAATAAGTGTGTTTAGAGTCATTTTTCTGCCAGAAATTTGTCGAAATAGAAGGTTCTGAGTGGGAGGAAAAGTATGTAAAAATGGCAATTTTGGTCACTGTGAGGCTTTAAAAATTGATTATTCAACATGAGGCACAATCCATTTGACATTTGGAATCATATTTTTCAACGGTTGAAAAAAACAATTTTTTGATGAAAAACGATGACCCTGGACCTGTCGAACTTTCTCCAGATGGTCAGAAATGGTCATTTTATAATGTTTTCTCTTTTGACTGTAAATGACTATTAAATGTGAATTATCACTTTTGGAACTAAAATAAGTGTGTTTAGAATCATTTTTCTGCCAGAAATTGGTCGAAATAGAAGGTTCTGAGTGGGAGGAAAAGTGTGTAAAAATGGTAATTTTAGTCACTGTGAGGATTTAAAAATTGAATTTCAACATGAGGCACAATCAATTTGACATTTGAAATCATTTTTTCAACAGTTGAAAAAATCTATTTTTTGATGTAAAACAATGACCCTGGACCTGGCAAACTTTCTCCAGATGGTCAGAAATGGTCAATTTTTTAATGTTTTCTCTTTTGACTGTAAATGACTATTGAATGTGAATTATCACTTTTGGAACTAAAATAAGTGTATTTAGAGTCAATTTTCTGCCAGAAATTGGTCGAAATAGAAGGTTCTGAGTGGGAGGAAAAGTCTGTAAAAATGGCAATTTGGTCACTGTGAGGCTTTAAAAATTGAATTTCAACATGAGGCACAATCAATTTGACATTTGGAATCATTTTTTCAACAGTTGAAATAATCAGTTTTTTGATGAAAAACGATGACCGCGGACCAGTCGAACTTTCTCCAGATGGTCAGAAATTGTCATTTTTTAATGTTTTCTCTTTTGACTGTAAATGACTATTGAATGAGAATTATCACTTTTGGTACTAAAATAAGTGTATTTAGAGTCATTTTTCTGCCAGAAATTTGTCGAAATAGAAGGTTCTGAGTGGCAGGAAAAGTATGTAAAAATGGCAATTTTGGTCACTGTCAGGCTTTAAAAATTGATTATTCAACATGAGGCACAATCCATTTGACATTTGGAATCATTTTTTCAACAGTTGAAAAAAACAATTTTTTGATGAAAAACGATGACCGCTGACCTTTCTAACTTTCTCCAGATGGTCACAAATGGTCATTTTTTAATGTTTTCTCTTTTGACTGTAAATGACTATTGAATGAGAATTATCACTTTTGGTACTAAAATAAGTGTATTTAGAGTCATTTTTCTGCCAGAAATTTGTCGAAATAGAAGGTTCTGAGTGGGAGCAAAAGTCTGTAAAAATGGCAATTTTGGTCTCTGTGAGGCTTTAAAAAGTGAATATTCAACATAAGGCACAATCATTTTGTCATTTGGAATCATTTTTTTCAACAGTTGAAATAATCAATTTTTTCATGAAAAACGATGACCGCGGACCTGTCGAACTTATTCCAGATGGTCAGAAATTGTCATTTTTTAATGTTTTCTCTTTTCACTGTAAATGAATATTAAATGTGAATGATCACTTTTGGAACTAAAATAAGTGTGTTTAGAGTCATTTTTCTGCCAGAAATTTGTCGAAATAGAAGGTTCTGAGTGGGAGGAAAAGTATGTAAAAATGGCAATTTTGGTCACTGTGAGGCTTTAAAAATTGATTATTCAACATGAGGCACAATCCATTTGACATTTGAAATCATTTTTTCAACAGTTGAAAAAATCTATTTTTTGGTGAAAAACAATGACCGCTGACCTTTCTAACTTTCTCCAGATGGTCAGAAATGGTCATTTTTTTATGTTTTCTCTTTTGACTGTAAATGACTATTGAATGAGAATTATTTCTTTTGGAACTAAAATAAGTGTGTTTGGAGTCATTTTTCTGCCAGAATTTGGTCGAAATAGAAGGTTCTGAGTGGGAGGAAAAGTCTGTAAAAATGGCAATTTTGGTCTCTGTGAGGCTTTAAAAAGTGAATATTTAACATAAGGCACAATCCATTTGACATTTGGAATCATTTTTTCAACAGTTGAAATAATCAATTTTTTGATGAAAAACGATGACCGCGGACCTGTCGAACTTTCTCCAGATGGTCAGAAATTGTCATTTTTTAATGCTTTCTCTTTTGACTGTAAATGACTATTATGATCACTTTTGGAACTAAAATAAGTGTGTTTAGAGTCATTTTTCTGCCAGAAATTGGTCGAAATAGAAGGTTCTGAGTGGGAGGAAAAGTCTATAAAAATTGCAATTTTGATCACTGTGAGGCTTTAAAAAGTGATTATTCAACAAGAGGCACAATCCATTTGACATTTGGAATCATTTTTTCAACAGTTGAAAAAATAATTTTTTTGATGAAAAACGATGATTCTGGACTTGTCAAACATTCTCCAGATGGTCAGAAATGGTCATTTTTTAATATTTTCTCTCTTGACTGTAATTGACTATTACATGTGAACTATCACTTTTGGAAAGAAAATACGTGTTTAGTCATTTTTTCCTCCAGAAATTTGTCGAAATAGAAGGTTCTGAGTGGGAGGAAAAGTATGTAAAAATGGCAATTTTGGTCACTGTGAGGCTTTAAAAATTGATTATTCAACATGAGGCACAATCCATTTGACATTTGGAATCATTTTTTCAACAGTTGAAAAAAACAATTTTTTGATGGAAAACGATGACCCTGGACCGGTCGAATTTTCTCCAGATGGTCAGAAATGGTCATTTTATAATGTTTTCTCTTTTGACTGTAAATGACTATTAAATGTGAATTATCACTTTTGGAACTAAAATAAGTGTGTTTAGAGTCATTTTTCTGCCAGAAATTGGTCGAAATAGAAGGTTCTGAGTGGGAGGAAAAGTCTGTAAAAATGGCAATTTTGGTCACTGTGAGGCTTTAAAAATTGAATTTCAACATGAGGCACAATCAATTTGACATTTGGAATCATTTTTTCAACAGTTGAAATAATCAGTTTTTTGATGAAAAACGATGACCGCGGACCAGTCGAACTTTCTCCAGGTGGTCAGAAATTGTCATTTTTTAATGTTTTCTCTTTTGACTGTAAATGACTATCAAATGTGAATGATCACTTTTGGAACTAAAATAAGTGTGTTTGGAGTCATTTTTCTGCCAGAATTTGGTCGAAATAGAAAGTTCTGAGTGGGAGGAAAAGTCTGTAAAAATGGCAATTTTGGTCACTGTGAGGCTTTAAAACGTGAACATTCAACTAAGGCACAATCCATTTGTCATTTGGAATCATTTTTTTCAACAGTTGAAATAATCAATTTTGTGATGAAAAACTATGACCGCGGACCTGTCGTACTTTCTCCAGATGGTCAGAAATTGTCATTTTTTAATGTTTTCTCTTTTGACGGTAAATGAATATTAAATGTGAATGATCACTTTTGGAACTAAAATAAGTGTGTTTAGAGTCATTTTTCTGCCAGAAATTTTTAGAAATAGAAGGTTCTGAATGGGAGGAAAAGTCTGTAAAAATGGCAATTTGGTCACTGTGAGGCTTTAAAAATTGAATTTCAACATGAGGCACAATCAATTTGACATTTGGAATCATTTTTTCAACAGTTGAAATAATCAGTTTTTTGATGAAAAACGATGACCGCGGACCAGTCGAACTTTCTCCAGATGGTCAGAAATTGTCATTTTTTAATGTTTTCTCTTTTGACTGTAAATGACTATTAAATGTGAATGATCACTTTTGGAACTGAAATAAGTGTGTTTAGAGTCATTTTTCTGCCGGAAATTTGTAGAAATAGAAGGTTCTGAATGGGAGGAAAAGTCTGTAAAATTGGCAATTTTGGTCACTGTGAGGTTTTAAAGAGTGAATATTCAACATGAGGCACAATCCATTTGACATTTGGAATCATTTTTTCAACAGTTGAAAAAATCAATTTTTTGATGAAAAACGATGACTGCTGACCTTTCTAACTTTCTCCAGATGGTCAGAAATGTTCATTTTTTTAATGTTTTCTCTTTTGACTGTAAATGACTATTGAATGAGAATTATCACTTTTGGTACTAAAATAAGTGTATTTAGAGTCATTTTTCTGCCAGAAATTTTTCGAAATAGAAGGTTCTGAGTGGCAGGAAAAGTATGTAAAAATGGCAATTTTGGTCACTGTGAGGCTTTAAAAATTGATTATTCAACATGAGGCACAATCCATTTGACATTTGGAATCATTTTTTCAACAGTTGAAAAAAACAATTTTTTGATGAAAAACGATGACCTCTGACCTTTCTAACTTTCTCCAGATGGTCACAAATGGTCATTTTTTAATGTTTTCTCTTTTGACTGTAAATGACTATTGAATGAGAATTATCACTTTTGGTACTAAAATAAGTGTATTTAGAGTCATTTTTCTGCCAGAAATTTGTCGAAATAGAAGGTTCTGAGCTGGAGGAAAAGTCTGTAAAAATGGCAATTTTGGTCACTGTGAGGCTTTAAAAAGTGAATATTCAACATAAGGCACAATCAATTTGTCATTTGGAATCAGTTTTTTCAACAGTTGAAATAATCAATTTTTTCATGAAAAACGATGACCGCGGACCTGTCGAACTTATTCCAGATGGTCAGAAATTGTCATTTTTTAATGTTTTCTCTTTTCACTGTAAATGAATATTAAATGTGAATGATCACTTTTGGAACTAAAATAAGTGTGTTTGGAGTCATTTTTCTGCCAGAATTTGGTCGAAATAGAAGGTTCTGAGTGGGAGGAAAAGTCTGTAAAAATGGCAATTTTGGTCTCTGTGAGGCTTTAAAAAGTGAATATTTAACATAAGGCACAATCCATTTGACATTTGGAATCATTTTTTCAACAGTTGAAATAATCAATTTTTTGATGAAAAACGATGACCGCGGACCTGTCGAACTTTCTCCAGATGGTCAGAAATTGTCATTTTTTAATGCTTTCTCTTTTGACTGTAAATGACTATTAAATGTGAATGATCACTTTTGGAACTAAAATAAGTGTGTTTAGAGTCATTTTTCTGCCAGAAATTGGTCGAAATAGAAGGTTCTGAGTGGGAGGAAAAGTATGTAAAAATGGCAATTTTGGTCACTGTGAGGCTTTAAAAATTGAATTTGAACATGAGGCACAATCAATTTGACATTTGGAATCATTTTTTCAACAGTTGAAATAATCAGTTTTTTGATGAAAAACGATGACCGCGGACCAGTCAAACTTTCTCCAGGTGGTCAGAAATTGTCATTTTTTAATGTTTTCTCTTTTGACTGTAAATGACTATCAAATGTGAATGATCACTTTTGGAACTAAAATAAGTGTGTTTAGAGTCATTTTTCTGCCAGAAATTTGTCGAAATAGAAGGTTCTGAGTGGGAGGAAAAGTATGTAAAAATGGCAATTTTGGTCACTGTGAGGCTTTAAAAATTGATTATTCAACATGAGGCACAATCCATTTGACATTTGGAATCATTTTTTCAACAGTTGAAAAAAACAATTTTTTGATGGAAAACGATGACCCTGGACCTGTCGAATTTTCTCCAGATGGTCAGAAATGGTCATTTTATAATGTTTTCTCTTTTGACTGTAAATGACTATTAAATGTGAATTATCACTTTTGGAACTAAAATAAGTGTGTTTAGAGACATTTTTCTGCCAGAAATTGGTCGAAATAGAAGGTTCTGAGTGGGAGGAAAAGTCTGTAAAAATGGCAATTTTGGTCACTGTGAGGCTTTAAAATTTGAATTTCAACATGAGGCACAATCAATTTGACATTTGGAATCATTTTTTCAACAGTTGAAATAATCAGTTTTTTGATGAAAAACGATGACCGCGGACCAGTCGAACTTTCTCCAGGTGGTCAGAAATTGTCATTTTTTAATGTTTTCTCTTTTGACTGTAAATGACTATCAAATGTGAATGATCACTTTTGGAACTAAAATAAGTGTTTTTAGAGTCATTTTTCTGCCAGAAATTTGTCGAAATAGAAGGTTCTGAGCTGGAGGAAAAGTCTGTAAAAATTGCAATTTTGGTCACTGTGAGGATTCAAAAAGTGATTATTTAACATGAGGCACAATCCATTTGACATTTGGAATCATTTTTTCAACAGTTGAAAAAATCAATTTTTTGATGAAAAACGATGACCGCTGACCTTTCTAACTTTCTCCAGATGGTCAGAAATGGTCATTTTTTTAATGTTTTCTCTTTTGACTGTAAATGACTATTGAATGAGAATTATCACTTTTGGTACTAAAATAAGTGTATTTAGAGTCATTTTTCTGCCAGAAATTTGTCGAAATAGAAGGTTCTGAGTGGCAGGAAAAGTATGTAAAAATGGCAATTTTGGTCACTGTGAGGCTTTAAAAATTGATTATTCAACATGAGGCACAATCCATTTGACATTTGGAATCATTTTTTCAACAGTTGAAAAAAACAATTTTTTGATGAAAAACGATGATTGCTGACCTTTCTAACTTTCTCCAGATGGTCACAAATGGTCATTTTTTTATGTTTTCTCTTTTGACTGTAAATGACTATTGAATGAGAATTATCACTTTTGGTACTAAAATAAATGTATTTAGAGTCATTTTTCTGCCAGAAATTTGTCGAAATAGAAGGTTCTGAGTGGGAGCAAAAGTCTGTAAAAATGGCAATTTTGGTCACTGTGAGGCTTTAAAAATTTAATTTCAACATGAGGCACAATCAATTTGACATTTGAAATCAGTTTTTCAACAGTTGAAAAAATCTACTTTTTTGATGAAAAACAATGACCCTGGACCTGTCAAACTTTCTCCAGATGGTCAGAAATGGTCATTTTTTAATGTTTTCTCTTTTGACTGTAAATGACTATTAAATGTGAATTATCACTTTTGGAACTAAAATAAGTGTGTTTGGAGTCATTTTTCTGCCAGAATTTGGTCGAAATAGAAGGTTCTGAGTGGGAGGAAAAGTCTGTAAAAATGGCAATTTTGGTCACTGTGAGGCTTTAAAAAGTGAATATTCAACTAAGGCACAATCCATTTGTCATTTGGAATCATTTTTTTCAACAGTTGAAATAATCAATTTTTTCATGAAAAACGATGACCGCGGACCTGTCGAACTTTCTCCAGATGGTCAGAAAATGTCATTTTTTAATGTTTTCTCTTTTGACTGTAAATGAATATTAAATGTGAATGATCACTTTTGGAACTAAAATAAGTGTGTTTAGAGTCATTTTTCTGCCAGAAATTTGTCGAAATAGAAGGTTCTGAGTGGGAGGAAAAGTATGTAAAAATGGCAATTTTGGTCACTGTGAGGCTTTAAAAATTGATTATTCAACATGAGGCACAATCCATTTGACATTTGGAATCATTTTTTCAACAGTTGAAAAAAACAATTTTTTGATGAAAAACGATGACCCTAGACCTGTCGAATTTTCTCCAGATGGTCAGAAATGGTCATTTTATAATGTTTTCTCTTTTGACTGTAAATGACTATTAAATGTGAATTATCACTTTTGGAACTAAAATAAGTGTGTTTAGAGTCATTTTTCTGCCAGAAATTGGTCGAAATAGAAGGTTCTGAGTGGGAGGAAAAGTCTGTAAAAATGGCAATTTTGGTCACTCTGAGGCTTTAAAAATTGAATTTCAACATGAGGCACAATCAATTTGACATTTGGAATCATTTTTTCAACAGTTGAAATAATCAGTTTTTTGATGAAAAACGATGACCGCGGACCAGTCGAACTTTCTCCAGGTGGTCAGAAATTGTCATTTTTTAATGCTTTCTCTTTTGACTGTAAATGACTATTGAATGAGAATTATCACTTTTGGTACTAAAATAAGTGTATTTAGAGTCATTTTTCTGCCAGAAATTTGTCGAAATAGAAGGTTCTGAGTGGCAGGAAAAGTATGTAAAAATGGCAATTTTGGTCACTGTGAGGCTTTAAAAATTGATTATTCAACATGAGGCACAATCCATTTGACATTTGGAATCATTTTTTCAACAGTTTAAAAAAACAATTTTTTGATGAAAAACGATGATTGCTGACCTTTCTAACTTTCTCCAGATGGTCACAAATGGTCATTTTTTTATGTTTTCTCTTTTGACTGTAAATGACTATTGAATGAGAATTATCACTTTTGGTACTAAAAGAAATGTATTTAGAGTCATTTTTCTGCCAGAAATTTGTCGAAATAGAAGGTTCTGAGTGGGAGCAAAAGTCTGTAAAAATGGCAATTTTGGTCACTGTGAGGCTTTAAAAATTTAATTTCAACATGAGGCACAATCAATTTGACATTTGAAATCAGTTTTTCAACAGTTGAAAAAATCTACTTTTTTGATGAAAAACAATGACCCTGGACCTGTCAAACTTTCTCCAGATGGTCAGAAATGGTCATTTTTTAATGTTTTCTCTTTTGACTGTAAATGACTATTAAATGTGAATTATCACTTTTGGAACTAAAATAAGTGTGTTTGGAGTCATTTTTCTGCCAGAATTTGGTCGAAATAGAAGGTTCTGAGTGGGAGGAAAAGTCTGTAAAAATGGCAATTTTGGTCACTGTGAGGCTTTAAAAAGTGAATATTCAACTAAGGCACAATCCATTTGTCATTTGGAATCATTTTTTTCAACAGTTGAAATAATCAA
This sequence comes from Lissotriton vulgaris, assembly GCF_964263255.1. Lineage (NCBI taxonomy): Eukaryota > Metazoa > Chordata > Amphibia > Caudata > Salamandridae > Lissotriton > Lissotriton vulgaris. Next base: position 134,027 of record NW_028241075.1, on the reverse strand, counting down.
TTTTTTCATGAAAAACGATGACCGCGGACCTGTCGAACTTTCTCCAGATGGTCAGAAAATGTCATTTTTTAATGTTTTCTCTTTTGACTGTAAATGAATATTAAATGTGAATGATCACTTTTGGAACTAAAATAAGTGTGTTTAGAGTCATTTTTCTGCCAGAAATTTGTCGAAATAGAAGGTTCTGAGTGGGAGGAAAAGTATGTAAAAATGGCAATTTTGGTCACTGTGAGGCTTTAAAAATTGATTATTCAACATGAGGCACAATCCATTTGACATTTGGAATCATTTTTTCAACAGTTGAAAAAAACAATTTTTTGATGAAAAACGATGACCCTGGACCTGTCGAATTTTCTCCAGATGGTCAGAAATGGTCATTTTATAATGTTTTCTCTTTTGACTGTAAATGACTATTAAATGTAAATTATCACTTTTGGAACTAAAATAAGTGTGTTTAGAGTCATTTTTCTGCCAGAAATTGGTCGAAATAGAAGGTTCTGAGTGGGAGGAAAAGTCTGTAAAAATGGCAATTTTGGTCACTCTGAGGCTTTAAAAATTGAATTTCAACATGAGGCACAATCAATTTGACATTTGGAATCATTTTTTCAACAGTTGAAATAATCAGTTTTTTGATGAAAAACGATGACCGCGGACCAGTCGAACTTTCTCCAGGTGGTCAGAAATTGTCATTTTTTATTGTTTTCTCTTTTGACTGTAAATGACTATTAAATATGAATGATCACTTTTGGAACTAAAATAAGTGTGTTTAGAGTCATTTTTCTGCCAGAAATTTGTCGAAATAGAAGGTTCTGAGCTGGAGGAAAAGTCTGTAAAAATTGCAATTTTGGTCACTGTGAGGATTCAAAAAGTGATTATTCAACATGAGGCACAATCCATTTGACATTTGGAATCATTTTTTCAACAGTTGAAAAAATCAATTTTTTGATGAAAAACGATGACCGCTGACCTTTCTAACTTTCTCCAGATGGTCAGAAATGGTCATTTTTTAATGTTTTCTCTTTTGACTGTAAATGACTATTGAATGAGAATTATCACTTTTGGTACTAAAATAAGTGTATTTAGAGTCATTTTTCTGCCAGAAATTTGTCGAAATAGAAGGTTCTGAGTGGCAGGAAAAGTATGTAAAAATGGCAATTTTGGTCACTGTGAGGCTTTAAAAATTGATTATTCAACATGAGGCACAATCCATTTGACATTTGGAATTATTTTTTCAACAGTTGAAAAAAACAATTTTTTGATGAAAAACGATGACCGCTGACCTTTCTAACTTTCTCCAGATGGTCACAAATGGTCATTTTTTTATGTTTTCTCTTTTGACTGTAAATGACTATTGAATGAGAATTATCACTTTTGGTACTAAAATAAGTGTATTTAGAGTCATTTTTCTGCCAGAAATTTGTCGAAATAGAAGGTTCTGAGTGGGAGCAAAAGTCTGTAAAAATGGCAATTTTGGTCACTGTGAGGCTTTAAAAAGTGAATATTCAACTAAGGCACAATCAATTTGACATTTGAAATCAGTTTTTCAACAGTTGAAAAAATCTACTTTTTTGATGAAAAACAATGACCCTGGACCTGTCAAACTTTCTCCAGATGGTCAGAAATGGTCATTTTTTAATGTTTTCTCTTTTGACTGTAAATGACTATTAAATGTGAATTATCACTTTTGGAACTAAAATAAGTGTGTTTGGAGTCATTTTTCTGCCAGAATTTGGTTGAAATAGAAGGTTCTGAGTGGGAGGAAAAGTCTGTAAAAATGGCAATTTTGGTCACTGTGAGGCTTTAAAAAGTGAATATTCAACTAAGGCACAATCCATTTGTCATTTGGAATCATTTTTTTCAACAGTTGAAATAATCAATTTTTTCATGAAAAACGATGACCGCGGACCTGTCGAACTTTCTCCAGATGGTCAGAAATTGTCATTTTTTAATGTTTTCTCTTTTGACTGTAAATGAATATTAAATGTGAATGATCACTTTTGGAACTAAAATAAGTGTGTTTAGAGTCATTTTTCTGCCAGAAATTTGTCGAAATAGAAGGTTCTGAGTGGGAGGAAAAGTATGTAAAAATGGCAATTTTGGTCACTGTGAGGCTTTAAATTGATTATTCAACATGAGGCACAATCCATTTGACATTTGGAATCATTTTTTTCAACAGTTGAAATAATCAATTTTGTGATGAAAAACGATGACCGCGGACCTGTCGTACTTTCTCCAGATGGTCAGAAATAGTCATTTTTTAATGTTTTCTCTTTTGACTGTAAATGAATATTAAATGTGAATGATCACTTTTGGAACTAAAATAAGTGTGTTTAGAGTCATTTTTCTGCCAGAAATTTGTCGAAATAGAAGGTTCTGAGTGGGAGGAAAAGTATGTAAAAATGGCAATTTTGGTCACTGTGAGGCTTTAGAAAGTGAATATTCAACATAAGGCACAATCCATTTGTCATTTGGAATCATTTTTTTCAACAGTTGAAATAATCAATTTTTTCATGAAAAACGATGACCGCGGACCTGTTGAACTTATTCCAGATGGTCAGAAATTGTCATTTTTTAATGTTTTCTCTTTTCACTGTAAATGAATATTAAATGTGAATGATCACTTTTGGAACTAAAATAGGTGTATTTAGAGTCATTTTTCTGCCAGATATTTGTCGAAATAGAAGGTTCTGAGTGGGAGGAAAAGTCTATAAAAATTGCAATTTTGATCACTGTGAGGCTTTAGAAAGTGATTTTTCAACATGAGACACAATCGATTTGACATTTGGAATCATTTTTTCAACAGTTGAAAAAATAATTTTTTTGATGAAAAACGATGATTCTGGACCTGTCAAACTTTCTCCAGATGGTCAGAAATGGTCATTTTGTCATATTTTCTCTTTTGACTGTAATTGACTACTAAATGTAAATTATCACTTTTGGAAATAAAATAAGTGTTTAGTAATATTTCTGCCAGAAATTTGTCAAAATAGAAGGTTCTGAATGGGAGGAAAAGTCTGTAAAATTGGCAATTTTGGTCACTGTGAGGTTTTAAAGAGTGAATATTCAACATGAGGCACAATCCATTTGACATTTGGAATAATTTTTTGAACAGTTGAAAAAAGAAGTTTTTTCATGAAAAACGATGACCCCGGACCTGTCGAACTTTCTCCAGATGGTCAGAAATGGTCATTTTATAATATTGTCTCTTTTGGCTGTAAATGACTATTAAATGTGAATTATCACTTTTGGTACTAAAATAAGTGTGTTTAGTCATTTTTCGGCCAGAAATTTGTCGAAATAGAAGGTTCTGAGCTGGAGGAAAAGTCTGTAAAAATGGCAATTTTGGTCACTGTGAGGATTCAAAAAGTGATTATTCAACATGAGGCACAATCCATTTGACATTTGGAATCATTTTTTCAACAGTTGAAAAAATCAATTTTTTGATGAAAAACGATGACCGCTGACCTTTGTAACTTTCTCCAGATGGTCAGAAATGGTCATTTTTTTAATGTTTTCTCTTTTGACTGTAAATGACTATTGAATGAGAATTATCACTTTTGGTACTAAAATAAGTGTATTTAGAGTCCTTTTTCTGCCAGAAATTTGTCGAAATAGAAGGTTTGACTGTAAATGACTATTAAATGTGAATTATCACTTTTGGAACTAAAATAAGTGTGTTTGGAGTCATTTTTCTGCCAGAATTTGGTCGAAATAGAAGGTTCTGAGTGGGAGGAAAAGTCTGTAAAAATGGCAATTTTGGTCACTGTGAGGCTTTAAAACGTGAATATTCAACTAAGGCACAATCCATTTGTCATTTGGAATCATTTTTTTCAACAGTTGAAATAATCAATTTTGTGATGAAAAACTATGACCTGTCGTACTTTCTCCAGATGGTCAGAAATTCTCATTTTTTAATGTTTTCTCTTTTGACGGTAAATGAATATTAAATGTGAATGATCACTTTTGGAACTAAAATAAGTGTGTTTAGAGTCATTTTTCTGCCAGACATTTGTCGAAATAGAAGGTTCTGAGTGGGAGGAAAAGTATGTAAAAATGGCAATTTTGGTCACTGTGAGGCTTTAAAAATTGATTATTCAACATGAGGCACAATCCATTTGACATTTGGAATCATATTTTTCAACAGTTGAAAAAAACAATTTTTTGATGAAAAACGATGACCCTGGACCTGTCGAACTTTCTCCAGATGGTCAGAAATGGTCATTTTATAATGTTTTCTCTTTTGACTGTAAATGACTATTAAATGTGAATTATCACTTTTGGAACTAAAATAAGTGTGTTTAGAATCATTTTTCTGCCAGAAATTGGTCGAAATAGAAGGTTTCGAGTGGGAGGAAAAGTGTGTAAAAATGGTAATTTTAGTCACTGTGAGGATTTAAAAATTGAATTTCAACATGAGGCACAATCAATTTGACATTTGAAATCAGTTTTTCAACAGTTGAAAAAATCTATTTTTTGATGTAAAACAATGACCCTGGACCTGGCAAACTTTCTCCAGATGGTCAGAAATGGTCAATTTTTTAATGTTTTCTCTTTTGACTGTAAATGACTATTGAATGTGAATTATCACTTTTGGAACTAAAATAAGTGTATTTAGAGTCAATTTTCTGCCAGAAATTGGTCGAAATAGAAGGTTCTGAGTGGGAGGAAAAGTCTGTAAAAATGGCAATTTGGTCACTGTGAGGCTTTAAAAATTGAATTTCAACATGAGGCACAATCAATTTGACATTTGGAATCATTTTTTCAACAGTTGAAATAATCAGTTTTTTGATGAAAAACGATGACCGCGGACCAGTCGAACTTTCTCCAGATGGTCAGAAATTGTCATTTTTTAATGTTTTCTCTTTTGACTGTAAATGACTATTAAATGTGAATGATCACTTTTGGAACTAAAATAAGTGTGTTTAGAGTCATTTTTCTGCCAGAAATTTGTAGAAATAGAAGGTTCTGAATGGGAGGAAAAGTCTGTAAAAATGGCAATTTGGTCACTGTGAGGCTTTAAAATTGAATTTCAACATGAGGCACAATCAATTTGACATTTGGAATCATTTTTTCAACAGTTGAAATAATCAGTTTTTTGATGAAAAACGATGACCGGGGACCAGTCGAACTTTCTCCAGATGGTCAGAAATTGTCATTTTTTAATGTTTTCTCTTTTGACTGTAAATGACTATTAAATGTGAATGATCACTTTTGGAACTAAAATAAGTGTGTTTAGAGTCATTTTTCTGCCAGAAATTTGTCGAAATAGAAGGTTCTGAGTGGGAGGAAAAGTATGTAAAAATGGCAATTTTGGTCACTGTGAGGCTTTAAAAATTGATTATTCAACATGAGGCACAATCCATTTGACATTTGGAATCATTTTTTCAACAGTTGAAAAAAACAATTTTTTGATGAAAAACGATGACCCTGGACCTGTCGAATTTTCTCCAGATGGTCAGAAATGGTCATTTTATAATTTTTTCTCTTTTGACTGTAAATGACTATTAAATGTGAATTATCACTTTTGGAACTAAAATAAGTGTGTTTAGAGTCATTTTTCTTCCAGAAATTGGTCGAAATAGAAGTTTCTGAGTGGGAGGAAAAGTCTGTAAAAATGGCAATTTTGGTCACTGTGAGGCTTTAAAAATTGAATTTCAACATGAGGCACAATCAATTTGACATTTGGAATCATTTTTTCAACAGTTGAAATAATCAGTTTTTTGATGAAAAACGATGACCGCGGACCAGTCGAACTTTCTCCAGGTGGTCAGAAATTGTCATTTTTTAATGTTTTCTCTTTTGACTGTAAATGACTATTAAATGTGAATGATCACTTTTGGAACTAAAATAAGTGTGTTTAGAGTCATTTTTCTGCCAGAAATTTATCGAAATAGAAGGTTCTGAGCTGGAGGAAAAGTCTGTAAAAATTGCAATTTTGGTCACTGTGAGGATTCAAAAAGTGATTATTCAACATGAGGCACAATCCATTTGACATTTGGAATCATTTTTTCAACAGTTGAAAAAATCAATTTTTTTATGAAAAATGATGACCGCTGACCTTTCTAACTTTCTCCAGATGGTCAGAAATGGTCATTTTTTAATGTTTTCTCTTTTGACTGTAAATGACTATTGAATGAGAATTATCACTTTTGGTACTAAAATAAGTGTATTTAGAGTCATTTTTCTGCCAGAAATTTGTCGAAATGGAAGGTTCTGAGTGGCAGGAAAAGTATGTAAAAATGGCAATTTTGGTCACTGTGAGGCTTTAAAAATTGATTATTCAACATGAGGCACAATCCATTTGACATTTGGAATCATTTTTTCAACAGTTGAAAAAAACAATTTTTTGATGAAAAACGATGACCGCTGACCTTTCTAACTTTCTCCAGATGGTCACAAATGGTCATTTTTTTATGTTTTCTCTTTTGACTGTAAATGACTATTGAATGAGAATTATCACTTTTGGTACTAAAATAAGTGTATTTAGAGTCATTTTTCTGCCAGAAATTTGTCGAAATAGAAGGTTCTGAGTGGGAGCAAAAGTCTGTAAAAATGGCAATTTTGGTCACTGTGAGGCTTTAAAAATTTAATTTCAACATGAGGCACAATCAATTTGACATTTGAAATCAGTTTTTCAACAGTTGAAAAAATCTACTTTTTTGATGAAAAACAATGACCCTGGACCTGTCAAACTTTCTCCAGATGGTCAGAAATGGTCATTTTTTAATGTTTTCTCTTTTGACTGTAAATGACTATTAAATGTGAATTATCACTTTTGGAACTAAAATAAGTGTGTTTGGAGTCATTTTTCTGCCAGAATTTGGTCGAAATAGAAGGTTCTGAGTGGGAGGAAAAGTCTGTAAAAATGGCAATTTTGGTCACTGTGAGGCTTTAAAAAGTCAATATTCAACTAAGGCACAATCCATTTGTCATTTGGAATCATTTTTTTCAACAGTTGAAATAATCAATTTTTTCATGAAAAACGATGACCGCGGACCTGTCGAACTTTCTCCAGATGGTCAGAAATTGTCATTTTTTAATGTTTTCTCTTTTGACTGTAAATGAATATTAAATGTGAATGATCACTTTTGGAACTAAAATAAGTGTGTTTAGAGTCATTTTTCTGCCAGAAATTTGTCGAAATAGAAGGTTCTGAGAGGGAGGAAAAGTATGTAAAAATGGCAATTTTGGTCACTGTGAGGCTTTAAATTGATTATTCAACATGAGGCACAATCCATTTGACATTTGGAATCATTTTTTTCAACAGTTGAAATAATCAATTTTGTGATGAAAAACGATGACCTGTCGTACTTTCTCCAGATGGTCAGAAATAGTCATTTTTTAATGTTTTCTCTTTTGACTGTAAATGAATATTAAATGTGAATGATCACTTTTGGAACTAAAATAAGTGTGTTTAGAGTCATTTTTCTGCCAGAAATTTGTCGAAATAGAAGGTTCTGAGTGGGAGGAAAAGTATGTAAAAATGGCAATTTTGGTCACTGTGAGGCTTTAAAAATTGATTATTCAACATGAGGCACAATCCATTTGACATTTGGAATCATTTTTTCAACAGTTGAAAAAAACAATTTTTTGATGAAAAACGATGACCCTGGACCTGTCGAACTTTCTCCAGATGGTCAGAAATGGTCATTTTATTATTTTTTCTCTTTTGACTGTAAATGACTATTAAATGTGAATTATCACTTTTGGAACTAAAATAAGTGTGTTTGGAGTAATTTTTCTGCCAGAATTTGGTCGAAATAGAAGGTTCTGAGTGGGAGGAAAAGTGTGTAAAAATGGCAATTTTGGTCACTGTGAGGCTTTAGAAAGTGAATATTCAACATAAGGCACAATCCATTTGTCATTTGGAATCATTTTTTTCAACAGTTGAAATAATCTACTTTTTTGATGAAAAACAATGACCCTGGACCTGTCAAACTTTCTCCAGATGGTCAGAAATGGTCATTTTTTAATGTTTTCTCTTTTGACTGTAAATGACTATTAAATGTGAATTATCACTTTTGGAACTAAAATAAGTGTGTTTGGAGTCATTTTTCTGCCAGAATTTGGTCGAAATAGAAGGTTCTGAGTGGGAGGAAAAGTCTGTAAAAATGGCAATTTTGGTCACTGTGAGGCTTTAAAAAGTGAATATTCAACTAAGGCACAATCCATTTGTCATTTGGAATCATTTTTTTCAACAGTTGAAATAATCAATTTTTTCATGAAAAACGATGACCTGTCGAACTTTCTCCAGATGGTCAGAAATTGTCATTTTTTAATGTTTTCTCTTTTGACTGTAAATGAATATTAAATGTGAATGATCACTTTTGGAACTAAAATAAGTGTGTTTAGAGTCATTTTTCTGCCAGAAATTTGTCGAAATAGAAGGTTCTGAGTGGGAGGAAAAGTATGTAAAAATGGCAATTTTGGTCACTGTGAGGCTTTAAATTGATTATTCAACATGAGGCACAATCCATTTGACATTTGGAATCATTTTTTTCAACAGTTGAAAAAATCAATTTTTTGATGAAAAACGATGACCGCTGACCTTTCTAACTTTCTCCAGATGGTCACAAATGGTCATTTTTTTATGTTTTCTCTTTTGACTGTAAATGACTATTGAATGAGAATTATCACTTTTGGTACTAAAATAAGTGTATTTAGAGTCATTTTTCTGCCAGAAATTTGTCGAAATAGAAGATTCTGAGTGGGAGCAAAAGTCTGTAAAAATGGCAATTTTGGTCACTGTGAGGCTTTAAAAATTGAATTTCAACATGAGGCACAATCAATTTGACATTTGAAATCAGTTTTTCAACAGTTGAAAAAATCTACTTTTTTGATGAAAAACAATGACCCTGGATCTGTCAAACTTTCTCCAGATGGTCAGAAATGGTCATTTTTTAATGTTTTCTCTTTTGACTGTAAATGACTATTAAATGTGAATTATCACTTTTGGAACTAAAATAAGTGTGTTTGGAGTCATTTTTCTGCCAGAATTTGGTCGAAATAGAAGGTTCTGAGTGGGAGGAAAAGTCTGTAAAAATGGCAATTTTGGTCACTGTGAGGCTTTAAAAAGTGAATATTCAACTAAGGCACAATCCATTTGTCATTTGGAATCATTTTTTTCAACAGTTGAAATAATCAATTTTTTCATGAAAAACGATGACCGCGGACCTGTCGAACTTTCTCCAGATGGTCAGAAAATGTCATTTTTTAATGTTTTCTCTTTTGACTGTAAATGAATATTAAATGTGAATGATCACTTTTGGAACTAAAATAAGTGTGTTTAGAGTCATTTTTCTGCCAGAAATTTGTCGAAATAGAAGGTTCTGAGTGGGAGGAAAAGTATGTAAAAATGGCAATTTTGGTCACTGTGAGGCTTTAAATTGATTATTCAACATGAGGCACAATCCATTTGACATTTGGAATCATTTTTTTCAACAGTTGAAATAATCAATTTTGTGATGAAAAACGATGACCGCGGACCTGTCGTACTTTCTCCAGATGGTCAGAAATAGTCATTTTTTAATGTTTTCTCTTTTGACTGTAAATGAATATTAAATGTGAATGATCACTTTTGGAACTAAAATAAGTGTGTTTAGAGTCATTTTTCTGCCAGAAATTTGTCGAAATAGAAGGTTCTGAGTGGGAGGAAAAGTATGTAAAAATGGCAATTTTGGTCACTGTGAGGCTTTAGAAAGTGAATATTCAACATAAGGCACAATCCATTTGTCATTTGGAATCATTTTTTTCAACAGTTGAAATAATCAATTTTTTCATGAAAAACGATGACCGCGGACCTGTTGAACTTATTCCAGATGGTCAGAAATTGTCATTTTTTAATGTTTTCTCTTTTCACTGTAAATGAATATTAAATGTGAATGATCACTTTTGGAACTAAAATAGGTGTATTTAGAGTCATTTTTCTGCCAGATATTTGTCGAAATAGAAGGTTCTGAGTGGGAGGAAAAGTCTATAAAAATTGCAATTTTGATCACTGTGAGGCTTTAGAAAGTGATTTTTCAACATGAGACACAATCGATTTGACATTTGGAATCATTTTTTCAACAGTTGAAAAAATAATTTTTTTGATGAAAAACGATGATTCTGGACCTGTCAAACTTTCTCCAGATGGTCAGAAATGGTCATTTTGTCATATTTTCTCTTTTGACTGTAATTGACTACTAAATGTAAATTATCACTTTTGGAAATAAAATAAGTGTTTAGTAATATTTCTGCCAGAAATTTGTCAAAATAGAAGGTTCTGAATGGGAGGAAAAGTCTGTAAAATTGGCAATTTTGGTCACTGTGAGGTTTTAAAGAGTGAATATTCAACATGAGGCACAATCCATTTGACATTTGGAATAATTTTTTGAACAGTTGAAAAAAGAAGTTTTTTCATGAAAAACGATGACCCCGGACCTGTCGAACTTTCTCCAGATGGTCAGAAATGGTCATTTTATAATATTGTCTCTTTTGGCTGTAAATGACTATTAAATGTGAATTATCACTTTTGGTACTAAAATAAGTGTGTTTAGTCATTTTTCGGCCAGAAATTTGTCGAAATAGAAGGTTCTGAGCTGGAGGAAAAGTCTGTAAAAATGGCAATTTTGGTCACTGTGAGGATTCAAAAAGTGATTATTCAACATGAGGCACAATCCATTTGACATTTGGAATCATTTTTTCAACAGTTGAAAAAATCAATTTTTTGATGAAAAACGATGACCGCTGACCTTTGTAACTTTCTCCAGATGGTCAGAAATGGTCATTTTTTTAATGTTTTCTCTTTTGACTGTAAATGACTATTGAATGAGAATTATCACTTTTGGTACTAAAATAAGTGTATTTAGAGTCCTTTTTCTGCCAGAAATTTGTCGAAATAGAAGGTTTGACTGTAAATGACTATTAAATGTGAATTATCACTTTTGGAACTAAAATAAGTGTGTTTGGAGTCATTTTTCTGCCAGAATTTGGTCGAAATAGAAGGTTCTGAGTGGGAGGAAAAGTCTGTAAAAATGGCAATTTTGGTCACTGTGAGGCTTTAAAACGTGAATATTCAACTAAGGCACAATCCATTTGTCATTTGGAATCATTTTTTTCAACAGTTGAAATAATCAATTTTGTGATGAAAAACTATGACCTGTCGTACTTTCTCCAGATGGTCAGAAATTCTCATTTTTTAATGTTTTCTCTTTTGACGGTAAATGAATATTAAATGTGAATGATCACTTTTGGAACTAAAATAAGTGTGTTTAGAGTCATTTTTCTGCCAGAAATTTGTCGAAATAGAAGGTTCTGAGTGGGAGGAAAAGTATGTAAAAATGGCAATTTTGGTCACTGTGAGGCTTTAAAAATTGATTATTCAACATGAGGCACAATCCATTTGACATTTGGAATCATATTTTTCAACAGTTGAAAAAAACAATTTTTTGATGAAAAACGATGACCCTGGACCTGTCGAACTTTCTCCAGATGGTCAGAAATGGTCATTTTATAATGTTTTCTCTTTTGACTGTAAATGACTATTAAATGTGAATTATCACTTTTGGAACTAAAATAAGTGTGTTTAGAATCATTTTTCTGCCAGAAATTGGTCGAAATAGAAGGTTTCGAGTGGGAGGAAAAGTGTGTAAAAATGGTAATTTTAGTCACTGTGAGGATTTAAAAATTGAATTTCAACATGAGGCACAATCAATTTGACATTTGAAATCAGTTTTTCAACAGTTGAAAAAATCTATTTTTTGATGTAAAACAATGACCCTGGACCTGGCAAACTTTCTCCAGATGGTCAGAAATGGTCAATTTTTTAATGTTTTCTCTTTTGACTGTAAATGACTATTGAATGTGAATTATCACTTTTGGAACTAAAATAAGTGTATTTAGAGTCAATTTTCTGCCAGAAATTGGTCGAAATAGAAGGTTCTGAGTGGGAGGAAAAGTCTGTAAAAATGGCAATTTGGTCACTGTGAGGCTTTAAAAATTGAATTTCAACATGAGGCACAATCAATTTGACATTTGGAATCATTTTTTCAACAGTTGAAATAATCAGTTTTTTGATGAAAAACGATGACCGCGGACCAGTCGAACTTTCTCCAGATGGTCAGAAATTGTCATTTTTTAATGTTTTCTCTTTTGACTGTAAATGACTATTAAATGTGAATGATCACTTTTGGAACTAAAATAAGTGTGTTTAGAGTCATTTTTCTGCCAGAAATTTGTAGAAATAGAAGGTTCTGAATGGGAGGAAAAGTCTGTAAAAATGGCAATTTGGTCACTGTGAGGCTTTAAAATTGAATTTCAACATGAGGCACAATCAATTTGACATTTGGAATCATTTTTTCAACAGTTGAAATAATCAGTTTTTTGATGAAAAACGATGACCGGGGACCAGTCGAACTTTCTCCAGATGGTCAGAAATTGTCATTTTTTAATGTTTTCTCTTTTGACTGTAAATGACTATTAAATGTGAATGATCACTTTTGGAACTAAAATAAGTGTGTTTAGAGTCATTTTTCTGCCAGAAATTTGTCGAAATAGAAGGTTCTGAGTGGGAGGAAAAGTATGTAAAAATGGCAATTTTGGTCACTGTGAGGCTTTAAAAATTGATTATTCAACATGAGGCACAATCCATTTGACATTTGGAATCATTTTTTCAACAGTTGAAAAAAACAATTTTTTGATGAAAAACGATGACCCTGGACCTGTCGAATTTTCTCCAGATGGTCAGAAATGCTCATTTTATAATTTTTTCTCTTTTGACTGTAAATGACTATTAAATGTGAATTATCACTTTTGGAACTAAAATAAGTGTGTTTAGAGTCATTTTTCTTCCAGAAATTGGTCGAAATAGAAGTTTCTGAGTGGGAGGAAAAGTCTGTAAAAATGGCAATTTTGGTCACTGTGAGGCTTTAAAAATTGAATTTCAACATGAGGCACAATCAATTTGACATTTGGAATCATTTTTTCAACAGTTGAAATAATCAGTTTTTTGATGAAAAACGATGACCGCGGACCAGTCGAACTTTCTCCAGGTGGTCAGAAATTGTCATTTTTTAATGTTTTCTCTTTTGACTGTAAATGACTATTAAATGTGAATGATCACTTTTGGAACTAAAATAAGTGTGTTTAGAGTCATTTTTCTGCCAGAAATTTATCGAAATAGAAGGTTCTGAGCTGGAGGAAAAGTCTGTAAAAATTGCAATTTTGGTCACTGTGAGGATTCAAAAAGTGATTATTCAACATGAGGCACAATCCATTTGACATTTGGAATCATTTTTTCAACAGTTGAAAAAATCAATTTTTTTATGAAAAATGATGACCGCTGACCTTTCTAACTTTCTCCAGATGGTCAGAAATGGTCATTTTTTAATGTTTTCTCTTTTGACTGTAAATGACTATTGAATGAGAATTATCACTTTTGGTACTAAAATAAGTGTATTTAGAGTCATTTTTCTGCCAGAAATTTGTCGAAATGGAAGGTTCTGAGTGGCAGGAAAAGTATGTAAAAATGGCAATTTTGGTCACTGTGAGGCTTTAAAAATTGATTATTCAACATGAGGCACAATCCATTTGACATTTGGAATCATTTTTTCAACAGTTGAAAAAAACAATTTTTTGATGAAAAACGATGACCGCTGACCTTTCTAACTTTCTCCAGATGGTCACAAATGGTCATTTTTTTATGTTTTCTCTTTTGACTGTAAATGACTATTGAATGAGAATTATCACTTTTGGTACTAAAATAAGTGTATTTAGAGTCATTTTTCTGCCAGAAATTTGTCGAAATAGAAGGTTCTGAGTGGGAGCAAAAGTCTGTAAAAATGGCAATTTTGGTCACTGTGAGGCTTTAAAAATTTAATTTCAACATGAGGCACAATCAATTTGACATTTGAAATCAGTTTTTCAACAGTTGAAAAAATCTACTTTTTTGATGAAAAACAATGACCCTGGACCTGTCAAACTTTCTCCAGATGGTCAGAAATGGTCATTTTTTAATGTTTTCTCTTTTGACTGTAAATGACTATTAAATGTGAATTATCACTTTTGGAACTAAAATAAGTGTGTTTGGAGTCATTTTTCTGCCAGAATTTGGTCGAAATAGAAGGTTCTGAGTGGGAGGAAAAGTCTGTAAAAATGGCAATTTTGGTCACTGTGAGGCTTTAAAAAGTCAATATTCAACTAAGGCACAATCCATTTGTCATTTGGAATCATTTTTTTCAACAGTTGAAATAATCAATTTTTTCATGAAAAACGATGACCGCGGACCTGTCGAACTTTCTCCAGATGGTCAGAAATTGTCATTTTTTAATGTTTTCTCTTTTGACTGTAAATGAATATTAAATGTGAATGATCACTTTTGGAACTAAAATAAGTGTGTTTAGAGTCATTTTTCTGCCAGAAATTTGTCGAAATAGAAGGTTCTGAGAGGGAGGAAAAGTATGTAAAAATGGCAATTTTGGTCACTGTGAGGCTTTAAATTGATTATTCAACATGAGGCACAATCCATTTGACATTTGGAATCATTTTTTTCAACAGTTGAAATAATCAATTTTGTGATGAAAAACGATGACCTGTCGTACTTTCTCCAGATGGTCAGAAATAGTCATTTTTTAATGTTTTCTCTTTTGACTGTAAATGAATATTAAATGTGAATGATCACTTTTGGAACTAAAATAAGTGTGTTTAGAGTCATTTTTCTGCCAGAAATTTGTCGAAATAGAAGGTTCTGAGTGGGAGGAAAAGTATGTAAAAATGGCAATTTTGGTCACTGTGAGGCTTTAAAAATTGATTATTCAACATGAGGCACAATCCATTTGACATTTGGAATCATTTTTTCAACAGTTGAAAAAAACAATTTTTTGATGAAAAACGATGACCCTGGACCTGTCGAACTTTCTCCAGATGGTCAGAAATGGTCATTTTATTATTTTTCTCTTTTGACTGTAAATGACTATTAAATGTGAATTATCACTTTTGGAACTAAAATAAGTGTGTTTGGAGTAATTTTTCTGCCAGAATTTGGTCGAAATAGAAGGTTCTGAGTGGGAGGAAAAGTGTGTAAAAATGGCAATTTTGGTCACTGTGAGGCTTTAGAAAGTGAATATTCAACATAAGGCACAATCCATTTGTCATTTGGAATCATTTTTTTCAACAGTTGAAATAATCTACTTTTTTGATGAAAAACAATGACCCTGGACCTGTCAAACTTTCTCCAGATGGTCAGAAATGGTCATTTTTTAATGTTTTCTCTTTTGACTGTAAATGACTATTAAATGTGAATTATCACTTTTGGAACTAAAATAAGTGTGTTGGAGTCATTTTTCTGCCAGAATTTGGTCGAAATAGAAGGTTCTGAGTGGGAGGAAAAGTCTGTAAAAATGGCAATTTTGGTCACTGTGAGGCTTTAAAAAGTGAATATTCAACTAAGGCACAATCCATTTTGACATTTGGAATCATTTTTTTCAACAGTTGAAAAAATCAATTTTTTGATGAAAAACGATGACCGCTGACCTTTCTAACTTTCTCCAGATGGTCACAAATGGTCATTTTTTTATGTTTTCTCTTTTGACTGTAAATGACTATTGAATGAGAATTATCACTTTTGGTACTAAAATAAGTGTATTTAGAGTCATTTTTCTGCCAGAAATTTGTCGAAATAGAAGATTCTGAGTGGGAGCAAAAGTCTGTAAAAATGGCAATTTTGGTCACTGTGAGGCTTTAAAAATTGAATTTCAACATGAGGCACAATCAATTTGACATTTGAAATCAGTTTTTCAACAGTTGAAAAAATCTACTTTTTTGATGAAAAACAATGACCCTGGATCTGTCAAACTTTCTCCAGATGGTCAGAAATGGTCATTTTTTAATGTTTTCTCTTTTGACTGTAAATGACTATTAAATGTGAATTATCACTTTTGGAACTAAAATAAGTGTGTTTGGAGTCATTTTTCTGCCAGAATTTGGTCGAAATAGAAGGTTCTGAGTGGGAGGAAAAGTCTGTAAAAATGGCAATTTTGGTCACTGTGAGGCTTTAAAAAGTGAATATTCAACTAAGGCACAATCCATTTGTCATTTGGAATCATTTTTTTCAACAGTTGAAATAATCAATTTTTTCATGAAAAACGATGACCGCGGACCTGTCGAACTTTCTCCAGATGGTCAGAAAATGTCATTTTTTAATGTTTTCTCTTTTGACTGTAAATGAATATTAAATGTGAATGATCACTTTTGGAACTAAAATAAGTGTGTTTAGAGTCATTTTTCTGCCAGAAATTTGTCGAAATAGAAGGTTCTGAGTGGGAGGAAAAGTATGTAAAAATGGCAATTTTGGTCACTGTGAGGCTTTAAAAATTGATTATTCAACATGAGGCACAATCCATTTGACATTTGGAATCATTTTTTCAACAGTTGAAAAAAACAATTTTTTGATGAAAAACGATGACCCTGGACCTGTCGAATTTTCTCCAGATGGTCAGAAATGGTCATTTTATAATTTTTTCTCTTTTGACTGTAAATGACTATTAAATGTGAATTATCACTTTTGGAACTAAAATAAGTGTGTTTAGAGTCATTTTTCTTCCAGAAATTGGTCGAAATAGAAGTTTCTGAGTGGGAGGAAAAGTCTGTAAAAATGGCAATTTTGGTCACTGTGAGGCTTTAAAAATTGAATTTCAACATGAGGCACAATCAATTTGACATTTGGAATCATTTTTTCAACAGTTGAAATAATCAGTTTTTTGATGAAAAACGATGACCGCGGACCAGTCGAACTTTCTCCAGGTGGTCAGAAATTGTCATTTTTTAATGTTTTCTCTTTTGACTGTAAATGACTATTAAATGTGAATGATCACTTTTGGAACTAAAATAAGTGTGTTTAGAGTCATTTTTCTGCCAGAAATTTATCGAAATAGAAGGTTCTGAGCTGGAGGAAAAGTCTGTAAAAATTGCAATTTTGGTCACTGTGAGGATTCAAAAAGTGATTATTCAACATGAGGCACAATCCATTTGACATTTGGAATCATTTTTTCAACAGTTGAAAAAATCAATTTTTTTATGAAAAATGATGACCGCTGACCTTTCTAACTTTCTCCAGATGGTCAGAAATGGTCATTTTTTAATGTTTTCTCTTTTGACTGTAAATGACTATTGAATGAGAATTATCACTTTTGGTACTAAAATAAGTGTATTTAGAGTCATTTTTCTGCCAGAAATTTGTCGAAATGGAAGGTTCTGAGTGGCAGGAAAAGTATGTAAAAATGGCAATTTTGGTCACTGTGAGGCTTTAAAAATTGATTATTCAACATGAGGCACAATCCATTTGACATTTGGAATCATTTTTTCAACAGTTGAAAAAAACAATTTTTTGATGAAAAACGATGACCGCTGACCTTTCTAACTTTCTCCAGATGGTCACAAATGGTCATTTTTTTATGTTTTCTCTTTTGACTGTAAATGACTATTGAATGAGAATTATCACTTTTGGTACTAAAATAAGTGTATTTAGAGTCATTTTTCTGCCAGAAATTTGTCGAAATAGAAGGTTCTGAGTGGGAGCAAAAGTCTGTAAAAATGGCAATTTTGGTCACTGTGAGGCTTTAAAAATTTAATTTCAACATGAGGCACAATCAATTTGACATTTGAAATCAGTTTTTCAACAGTTGAAAAAATCTACTTTTTTGATGAAAAACAATGACCCTGGACCTGTCAAACTTTCTCCAGATGGTCAGAAATGGTCATTTTTTAATGTTTTCTCTTTTGACTGTAAATGACTATTAAATGTGAATTATCACTTTTGGAACTAAAATAAGTGTGTTTGGAGTCATTTTTCTGCCAGAATTTGGTCGAAATAGAAGGT
Organism: Lissotriton vulgaris; assembly: GCF_964263255.1. Lineage (NCBI taxonomy): Eukaryota > Metazoa > Chordata > Amphibia > Caudata > Salamandridae > Lissotriton > Lissotriton vulgaris. The sequence continues at coordinate 116,173 of NW_028241075.1, read as the reverse complement.
TCTGAGTGGGAGGAAAAGTCTGTAAAAATGGCAATTTTGGTCACTGTGAGGCTTTAAAAAGTCAATATTCAACTAAGGCACAATCCATTTGTCATTTGGAATCATTTTTTTCAACAGTTGAAATAATCAATTTTTTCATGAAAAACGATGACCGCGGACCTGTCGAACTTTCTCCACATGGTCAGAAATTGTCATTTTTTAATGTTTTCTCTTTTGACTGTAAATGAATATTAAATGTGAATGATCACTTTTGGAACTAAAATAAGTGTGTTTAGAGTCATTTTTCTGCCAGAAATTTGTCGAAATAGAAGGTTCTGAGAGGGAGGAAAAGTATGTAAAAATGGCAATTTTGGTCACTGTGAGGCTTTAAATTGATTATTCAACATGAGGCACAATCCATTTGACATTTGGAATCATTTTTTTCAACAGTTGAAATAATCAATTTTGTGATGAAAAACGATGACCTGTCGTACTTTCTCCAGATGGTCAGAAATAGTCATTTTTTAATGTTTTCTCTTTTGACTGTAAATGAATATTAAATGTGAATGATCACTTTTGGAACTAAAATAAGTGTGTTTAGAGTCATTTTTCTGCCAGAAATTTGTCGAAATAGAAGGTTCTGAGTGGGAGGAAAAGTATGTAAAAATGGCAATTTTGGTCACTGTGAGGCTTTAAAAATTGATTATTCAACATGAGGCACAATCCATTTGACATTTGGAATCATTTTTTCAACAGTTGAAAAAAACAATTTTTTGATGAAAAACGATGACCCTGGACCTGTCGAACTTTCTCCAGATGGTCAGAAATGGTCATTTTATTATTTTTTCTCTTTTGACTGTAAATGACTATTAAATGTGAATTATCACTTTTGGAACTAAAATAAGTGTGTTTGGAGTAATTTTTCTGCCAGAATTTGGTCGAAATAGAAGGTTCTGAGTGGGAGGAAAAGTGTGTAAAAATGGCAATTTTGGTCACTGTGAGGCTTTAGAAAGTGAATATTCAACATAAGGCACAATCCATTTGTCATTTGGAATCATTTTTTTCAACAGTTGAAATAATCTACTTTTTTGATGAAAAACAATGACCCTGGACCTGTCAAACTTTCTCCAGATGGTCAGAAATGGTCATTTTTTAATGTTTTCTCTTTTGACTGTAAATGACTATTAAATGTGAATTATCACTTTTGGAACTAAAATAAGTGTGTTTGGAGTCATTTTTCTGCCAGAATTTGGTCGAAATAGAAGGTTCTGAGTGGGAGGAAAAGTCTGTAAAAATGGCAATTTTGGTCACTGTGAGGCTTTAAAAAGTGAATATTCAACTAAGGCACAATCCATTTGTCATTTGGAATCATTTTTTTCAACAGTTGAAATAATCAATTTTTTCATGAAAAACGATGACCGCGGACCTGTCGAACTTTCTCCAGATGGTCAGAAATTGTCATTTTTTAATGTTTTCTCTTTTGACTGTAAATGAATATTAAATGTGAATGATCACTTTTGGAACTAAAATAAGTGTGTTTAGAGTCATTTTTCTGCCAGAAATTTGTCGAAATAGAAGGTTCTGAGTGGGAGGAAAAGTATGTAAAAATGGCAATTTTGGTCACTGTGAGGCTTTAAATTGATTATTCAACATGAGGCACAATCCATTTGACATTTGGAATCATTTTTTTCAACAGTTGGAAAAATCAATTTTTTGATGAAAAACGATGACCGCTGACCTTTCTAACTTTCTCCAGATGGTCACAAATGGTCATTTTTTTATGTTTTCTCTTTTGACTGTAAATGACTATTGAATGAGAATTATCACTTTTGGTACTAAAATAAGTGTATTTAGAGTCATTTTTCTGCCAGAAATTTGTCGAAATAGAAGATTCTGAGTGGGAGCAAAAGTCTGTAAAAATGGCAATTTTGGTCACTGTGAGGCTTTAAAAATTGAATTTCAACATGAGGCACAATCAATTTGACATTTGAAATCAGTTTTTCAACAGTTGAAAAAATCTACTTTTTTGATGAAAAACAATGACCCTGGATCTGTCAAACTTTCTCCAGATGGTCAGAAATGGTCATTTTTTAATGTTTTCTCTTTTGACTGTAAATGACTATTAAATGTGAATTATCACTTTTGGAACTAAAATAAGTGTGTTTGGAGTCATTTTTCTGCCAGAATTTGGTCGAAATAGAAGGTTCTGAGTGGGAGGAAAAGTCTGTAAAAATGGCAATTGTGGTCACTGTGAGGCTTTAAATTGATTATTCAACATGAGGCACAATCCATTTGACATTTGGAATCATTTTTTTCAACAGTTGAAATAATCAATTTTGTGATGAAAAACGATGACCGCGGACCTGTCGTACTTTCTCCAGATGGTCAGAAATAGTCATTTTTTAATGTTTTCTCTTTTGACTGTAAATGAATATTAAATGTGAATGATCACTTTTGGAACTAAAATAAGTGTGTTTAGAGTCATTTTTCTGCCAGAAATTTGTCGAAATAGAAGGTTCTGAGTGGGAGGAAAAGTATGTAAAAATGGCAATTTTGGTCACTGTGAGGCTTTAAAAATTGATTATTCAACATGAGGCACAATCCATTTGACATTTGGAATCATTTTTTCAACAGTTGAAAAAAACAATTTTTTGATGAAAAACGATGACCGCGGACCTGTCGAACTTATTCCAGATGGTCAGAAATTGTCATTTTTTAATGTTTTCTCTTTTGACAGTAAATGAATATTAAATGTGAATGATCACTTTTGGAACTAAAATAGGTGTATTTAGAGTCATTTTTCTGCCAGATATTTGTCGAAATAGAAGGTTCTGAGTGGGAGGAAAAGTCTATAAAAATTGCAATTTTGATCACTGTGAGGCTTTAGAAAGTGATTTTTCAACATGAGACACAATCGATTTGACATTTGGAATCATTTTTTCAACAGTTGAAAAAATAATTTTTTTGATGAAAAACGATGATTCTGGACCTGTCAAACTTTCTCCAGATGGTCAGAAATGGTCATTTTGTAATATTTTCTCTTTTGACTGTAATTGACTACTAAATGTAAATTATCACTTTTGGAAATAAAATAAGTGTTTAGTCATTTTTCAGCCAGAAATTTGTCAAAATAGAAGGTTCTGAATGGGAGGAAAAGTCTGTAAAATTGGCAATTTTGGTCACTGTGAGGTTTTAAAGAGTGAATATTCAACATGAGGCACAATCCATTTGACATTTGGAATAATTTTTTGAACAGTTGAAAAAAGAAGTTTTTTCATGAAAAACGATGACCCCGGACCTGTCAAACTTTCTCCAAATGGTCAGAAATGGTCATTTTATAATATTGTCTCTTTTGGCTGTAAATGACTATTAAATGTGAATTATCACTTTTGGTACTAAAATAAGTGTGTTTAGTCATTTTTCGGCCAGAAATTTGTCGAAATAGAAGGTTCTGAGCTGGAGGAAAAGTCTGTAAAAATGGCAATTTTGGTCACTGTGAGGATTCAAAAAGTGATTATTCAACATGAGGCACAATCCATTTGACATTTGAAATCAGTTTTTCAACAGTTGAAAAAATCTACTTTTTTAATGAAAAACAATGACCCTGGACCTGTCAAACTTTCTCCAGATGGTCAGGAATGGTCAATTTTTAATGTTTTCTCTTTTGACTGTAAATGACTATTAAATGTGAATTATCACTTTTGGAACTAAAATAAGTGTGTTTGGAGTCATTTTTCTGCCAGAATTTGGTCGAAATAGAAGGTTCTGAGTGGGAGGAAAAGTCTGTAAAAATGGCAATTTTGGTCACTGTGAGGCTTTAAAAATTGATTATTCAACATGAGACACAATCCATTTGACATTAGGAATAATTTTTTCAACAGTTGAAAAAAACAATTTTTTGATGAAAAACGATGACCCTGGACCTGTCGAACTTTCTCCAGATGGTCAGAAATGGTGATTTTATAATGTTTTCTCTTTTGACTGTAAATGACTATTAAATGTGAATTATCACTTTTGGAACTAAAATAAGTGTGTTTAGAGTCATTTTTCTGCCAGAAATTGGTCGAAATAGAAGGTTCTGAGTGGGAGCAAAAGTATGTAAAAATGACAATTTTGGTCACTGTGAGGCTTTAAAAATTTAATTTCAACATGAGGCACAATCAATTTGACATTTGAAATGATTTTTTCAACAGTTGAAAAAATCTATTTTTTGGTGAAAAACAATGACCCTGGACCTGTCAAACTTTCTCCAGATGGTCAGAAATGGTCATTTTTTAATGTTTTCTCTTTTGACTGTAAATGACTATTAAATGTGAATTATCACTTTTGGAACTAAAATAAGTGTGTTTGGAGTAATTTTTCTGCCAGAATTTGGTCGAAATAGAAGGTTCTGAGTGGGAGGAAAAGTCTGTAAAAATGGCAATTTTGGTCTCTGTGAGGCTTTAAAAAGTGAATATATTTAACATAAGGCACAATCCATTCGACATTTGGAATCATTTTTTCAACAGTTGAAATAATCAATTTTGTGATGAAAAACGATGACCGCGGACCTGTCGTACTTTCTCCAGATGGTCAGAAATAGTCATTTTTTAATGTTTTCTCTTTTGACTGTAAATGAATATTAAATGTGAATGATCACTTTTGGAACTAAAATAAGTGTGTTTAGAGTCATTTTTCTGCCAGAAATTTGTCGAAATAGAAGGTTCTGAGTGGGAGGAAAAGTATGTAAAAATGGCAATTTTGGTCACTGTGAGGCTTTAAAAATTGATTATTCAACATGAGGCACAATCCATTTGACATTTGGAATCATTTTTTCAACAGTTGAAAAAAACAATTTTTTGATGAAAAACGATGACCGCGGACCTGTCGAACTTATTCCAGATGGTCAGAAATTGTCATTTTTTAATGTTTTCTCTTTTGACAGTAAATGAATATTAAATGTGAATGATCACTTTTGGAACTAAAATAGGTGTATTTAGAGTCATTTTTCTGCCAGATATTTGTCGAAATAGAAGGTTCTGAGTGGGAGGAAAAGTCTATAAAAATTGCAATTTTGATCACTGTGAGGCTTTAGAAAGTGATTTTTCAACATGAGACACAATCGATTTGACATTTGGAATCATTTTTTCAACAGTTGAAAAAATAATTTTTTTGATGAAAAACGATGATTCTGGACCTGTCAAACTTTCTCCAGATGGTCAGAAATGGTCATTTTGTAATATTTTCTCTTTTGACTGTAATTGACTACTAAATGTAAATTATCACTTTTGGAAATAAAATAAGTGTTTAGTCATTTTTCAGCCAGAAATTTGTCAAAATAGAAGGTTCTGAATGGGAGGAAAAGTCTGTAAAATTGGCAATTTTGGTCACTGTGAGGTTTTAAAGAGTGAATATTCAACATGAGGCACAATCCATTTGACATTTGGAATAATTTTTTGAACAGTTGAAAAAAGAAGTTTTTTCATGAAAAACGATGACCCCGGACCTGTCAAACTTTCTCCAAATGGTCAGAAATGGTCATTTTATAATATTGTCTCTTTTGGCTGTAAATGACTATTAAATGTGAATTATCACTTTTGGTACTAAAATAAGTGTGTTTAGTCATTTTTCGGCCAGAAATTTGTCGAAATAGAAGGTTCTGAGCTGGAGGAAAAGTCTGTAAAAATGGCAATTTTGGTCACTGTGAGGATTCAAAAAGTGATTATTCAACATGAGGCACAATCCATTTGACATTTGAAATCAGTTTTTCAACAGTTGAAAAAATCTACTTTTTTAATGAAAAACAATGACCCTGGACCTGTCAAACTTTCTCCAGATGGTCAGGAATGGTCAATTTTTAATGTTTTCTCTTTTGACTGTAAATGACTATTAAATGTGAATTATCACTTTTGGAACTAAAATAAGTGTGTTTGGAGTCATTTTTCTGCCAGAATTTGGTCGAAATAGAAGGTTCTGAGTGGGAGGAAAAGTCTGTAAAAATGGCAATTTTGGTCACTGTGAGGCTTTAAAAATTGATTATTCAACATGAGACACAATCCATTTGACATTAGGAATAATTTTTTCAACAGTTGAAAAAAACAATTTTTTGATGAAAAACGATGACCCTGGACCTGTCGAACTTTCTCCAGATGGTCAGAAATGGTGATTTTATAATGTTTTCTCTTTTGACTGTAAATGACTATTAAATGTGAATTATCACTTTTGGAACTAAAATAAGTGTGTTTAGAGTCATTTTTCTGCCAGAAATTGGTCGAAATAGAAGGTTCTGAGTGGGAGCAAAAGTATGTAAAAATGACAATTTTGGTCACTGTGAGGCTTTAAAAATTTAATTTCAACATGAGGCACAATCAATTTGACATTTGAAATGATTTTTTCAACAGTTGAAAAAATCTATTTTTTGGTGAAAAACAATGACCCTGGACCTGTCAAACTTTCTCCAGATGGTCAGAAATGGTCATTTTTTAATGTTTTCTCTTTTGACTGTAAATGACTATTAAATGTGAATTATCACTTTTGGAACTAAAATAAGTGTGTTTGGAGTAATTTTTCTGCCAGAATTTGGTCGAAATAGAAGGTTCTGAGTGGGAGGAAAAGTCTGTAAAAATGGCAATTTTGGTCTCTGTGAGGCTTTAAAAAGTGAATATATTTAACATAAGGCACAATCCATTCGACATTTGGAATCATTTTTTCAACAGTTGAAATAATCAATTTTTTGATGAAAAACGATGACCGCGGACCTGTCGAACTTTCTCCAGATGGTCAGAAATTGTCATTTTTTAATGTTTTCTCTTTTGACTGTAAATGACTATTAAATGTGAATGATCACTTTTGGAACTAAAATAAGTGTGTTTAGAGTCATTTTTCTGCCAGAAATTTGTCGAAATAGAAGGTTCTGAGTGGGAGGAAAAGTCTGTAAAAATTGCAATTTTGATCACTGTGAGGCTTTAAAAAGTGATTATTCAACATGAGACACAATCCATTTGACATTTGGAATCATTTTTTCAACAGTTGAAAAAATAATTTTGTTGATGAAAAACGATGATTCTGGACCTGTCAAACTTTCTCCAGATGGTCAGGAATGGTCATTTTATAATATTTTCTCTTTTGGCTGTAAATGACTATTAAATGTGAATTATCACTTTTGGTACTAAAATAAGGATGTTTACTCATTTTTCTGCCAGAAATTTGTCGAAATAGAAGGTTTTGAGCTGGAGGAAAAGTCTGTAAAAATGGCAATTTTGGTCACTGTGAGGATTCAAAAAGTGATTATTCAACATGAGGCACAATCCATTTGACATTTGGAATCATTTTTTCAACAGTTGACAAATTCAATTTTTTGATGAAAAACGATGACCGCTGACCTTTCTAACTTTCTCCAGATGGTCAGAAATGGTCATTTTTGTATGTTTTCTCTTTTGACTGTAAATGACTATTGAATGAGAATTATTGCTTTTGGTACTAAAATAAGTGTATTTAGAGTCATTTTTCTGCCAGAAATTTGTCGAAATAGAAGGTTCTGACTGGGAGGAAAAGTATGTAAAAATGGCAATTTTGGTCACTGTGAGGCTTTAAAAATTGATTATTCAACATGAGACACAATCCATTTGACATTTGGAATCATTTTTTAAACAGTTGAAAAAAACAATTTTTTGATGAAAAACGATGACCCTGGACCTGTCGAACTTTCTCCAGATGGTCAGAAATGGTCATTTTATAATGTTTTCTCTTTTGACTGTAAATGACTATTAAATGTGAATTATCACTTTTGGAACTAAAATAAGTGTGTTTAGAGTCATTTTTCTGCCAGAATTTGGTCGAAATAGAAGGTTCTGAGTGGGAGGAAAAGTATGTAAAAATGGCAATTTTGGTCACTGTGAGGCTTTAAAAATTGATTATTCAACATGAGGCACAATCCATTTGACATTTGGAATCATTTTTTCAACAGTTGAAAAAAACAATTTTTTGATGAAAAACGATGACCGCTGACCTTTCTAACTTTCTCCAGATGGTCAGAAATGGTCATTTTTGTATGTTCTCTCTTTTGACTGTAAATGACTATTGAATGAGAATTATTGCTTTTGGTACTAAAATAAGTGTATTTAGAGTCATTTTTCTGCCAGAAATTTGTCGAAATAGAAGGTTCTGAGTGGGAGGAAAAGTATGTAAAAATGGCAATTTTGGTCACTGTGAGGCTTTAAAAATTGATTATTCAACATGAGACACAATCCATTTGACATTTGGAATCATTTTTTAAACAGTTGAAAAAAACAATTTTTTGATGAAAAACGATGACCCTGGACCTGTCGAACTTTCTCCAGATGGTCAGAAATGGTCATTTTATAATGTTTTCTCTTTTGACTGTAAATGACTATTAAATGTGAATTATCACTTTTGGAACTAAAATAAGTGTGTTTAGAGTCATTTTTCTGCCAGAATTTGGTCGAAATAGAAGGTTCTGAGTGGGAGGAAAAGTATGTAAAAATGGCAATTTTGGTCACTGTGAGGCTTTAAAAATTGAATTTCAACATGAGGCACAATCCATTTGACATTTGAAATCATTTTTTCAACAGCTGAAAAAATCTATTTTTTGATGAAAAACAATGACCCTGGACCTGTCAAAGTGTCTCCAGATGGTCAGAAATGGTCATTTTTTAATGTTTTCTCTTTTGACTGTAAATGACTATTAAATGTCAATTATCACTTTTGGAACTAAAATAAGTGTGTTTGGAGTCATTTTTCTGCCAGAATTTGGTCGAAATAGAAGGTTCTGAGTGGGAGGAAAAGTCTGTAAAAATGGCAATTTTGGTCACTGTGAGGCTTTAAAAAGTGAATATTCAACATAAGGCACAATCCATTTGTCATTTGGAATCATTTTTTTCAACAGTTGAAATAATCAATTTTTTGATGAAAAACGATGACCGCGGACCTGTCGAACTTTCTCCAGATGGTCAGGAATTGTCATTTTTTAATGTTTTCTCTTTTGACTGTAAATGAATATTAAATGTGAATGATCACTTTTGGAACTAAAATAAGTGTGTTTAGAGTCATTTTTCTGCCAGAAATTTGTCGAAATAGAAGGTTCTGAGTGGGAGGAAAAGTTTGTAAAAATCGCAATTTTGATCACTGTTAGGCTTTAAAAAGTGATTATTCAACATGAGGCACAATCCATTTGACATTTAGAATACATTTTTCAACAGTTGAAAAAATAAATTTTTTGATGAAAAACGATGACCCCGGACCTGTCGAACTTCCTCCAGATGGTCAGGAATTGTCATTTTTATTGTTTTCTCTTTTGACTGTAAATGACTATTAAATGTGAATTATCACTTTTGGAACTAAAATAAGTGTGTTTAGCGTCATTTTCCTGCCAGAAATTGGTTGAAATAGAAACTTCTGAGTAGGAGGAAAAGTCTGTAAAAATGGCAATTTTGGTCACTCCTCCTTTTATGGTAAGTGACTTAGTTAAAATTAAGAGTGGTAGGATGCAGAAAGGGTTATCCAAATTCAAAGGGCCATTTAAAGTGAAGAGAGTTCTTGATCATTCTGTCATTCTCAATAATGGTGAATGGTGGAATTTTAGGAGAGTGGCTCTTTATAAGAGGAGTGTTGTTTTATCTGATGATAATTTGGTTTCTTCTTCCCCTAGTACCAGTGGTTATCTTTTAGCTGCTCATACTCCTCTGGAGCCTCTATCTTTAGCTCACTCTGGTGAAGCCAGCAATTCTGGTGGTGGAGATGCTCCCATGCCTCAAGATTGCACTATTCACGCTCCTGATTTACCAATGGGTGGTTTGTCTAAAGAGCGTATTTCAAGATTTCGCAGACCACCTACATATTTACAAGATTTTGTGTGTTAGTTTTTTGGTTTCTTCTTTTTTTCTTTTCTTTCTCTTTTGCTACAATCTCTTGTTATCCTGTTTTTTCTTTCTTCTCATTTGATTTGTTCAATAGAAAGGAAGAAGATGTGTAGTATATAGGGTTTCGATCTAGTCTTTTTAGAATACTTTATTGGAATGTTTCATAGAAAGAATGCATTTACTCCTATGCTCTGTGCTTTGATATGATATGATGGGTCTCTGGCAGTTACTGGTTGCTGCTGCAGAGAAGAGTCCACTCTTGTTACTTCACTGGAACTTATTAAAGGACTTTCCTAATTTACTTGGATCTCTCTGCAATCTATTTACTACAGAGTGCTTTGTGGATGATGCAAGTTTAAGGAATATTGATGAAGCTGTGGGGGCACTAGCACCAACTGATCCTGACACACCCAAGATTGCAGCTAATACAAGCGATACACATCAGGGGGTTTCCTAGACACCTTATGCCCCCGTCGTCAAAATAAACCAAGGCATGTGGTAAATCTAAGAAGGACACATTGCCCCTGCCAACACAAAAGAAAACCCTGACTTCCCCTACAAGGAAAGTAGAAAGGTCCACAGTCTTAGATACTGTTATGGGCCCTAAAAACACTGAGCCCACAGGGGATTCTGTGTTACTGACACATCCCACCAAGACATTGGAGGTCATCATCAAGTCACACCTCGAACCATTAACTGGAGTGCTGAACAGCAATGACACATCCTTAAAAATACTAATTGGCCCAAGAGTTTCTAAGCTAACCACTGGCTCGGGCATTGTGCCTAATTCTACTTTCAATTCAAATCAGGGTATAGTAAGAGCAATGTCCTCTCATCTGGTACCCCCAGTGAAAGACAGCCCTATCAACACCACTCAGACTGTTTTGCAATCACAGACACCACCGACAGTTGAAGCCCAAACACTGGGTGATGGTCGGTCAGTTACAACATTGATGGAAAAGGAGACCGAAGGGTTCATCTCTGAAGAGAGGCAACAAAATACTCTTTTAAGTGGTAATGGAAAAAATACAAAAAGATCTCTTCACCTTCCACCAGATGCCACCCCATATGTCATCATTCTTAAAAATGTTCCACCTTTGTCAAATGATAAAGTAGAGGACTGGAAGCAGCTTAAGAATAAGACTGTTCATTAGTTGGCTAAAGCTGCGGGCTGGTCAAGTAACAGTGAATTGCATTACAATAAAAATAATGTTGAACGGGTCGCATGGGTGGGCTCTCAGGCAAGAAACAGAAATAGGCGATTGTATTGTAGTCAATTTTAGGGACAGGTCGCTAGTCCACTGGCTCATGGATAGGATCCTCTGTAGTGGCAATGCAAGGGGCCCCATTGAGGCAGTTCAACTGGAGTATTTTTACAAACCACAAACAAATAGAGGTCCTGGCCCTGAACCTGTAGCTGCCAATATGTCATCTGCTTTTACTATTTCAACTTTTAATCGCTTTTCTCCTTTAGACTGTGTGGACTGACTGCATCTTTTGCCTTGGGGCTCACACTGCCCAATACCCAGGTGTCAGGAACGGTTAATTTTGTATCCACAATTATGATATGAAAGATAGTGTCAATCTAGCAGGGAATCTTCCAGCACTCCACAATGTAATATCTCAAGAAGAAAGGCCTAATGTTAATCCGGGAGGCTTAGATATGTTTAACCCAGTTAGCTCTACTTCTTATGTAACAACAGACATCATTGCAATATCATCAAACAGTATGTTGGGTGAAGAGCTGGAATTTCCCTTGGCATTAGGTGATATGGCACCCAAAGAGGGCCATGTCCCTCTTTTGCCTTCTGCAGTGGATGGCCCAATTTGTCAAAATAATACGACCACCTGTGGAAGTCTTTTTTGGAACATGGCAGGCCTGTTGCATAAGCTAGAAATCAAATAATGGGTTGCCATTATCAAAAATCACAAAAAACTCAGTTGATGGACAGAATGTAGAACAATGTCATACATTCACCCCAGTACAAGGATCTGGGCCTAAATCCATAGTTTTTTTGCACTCCACACCACCCTGGGTTAGAGACTGGCTATATGCAAATCAGCTCTGACCCTGTGCCTCATGGGAACAGTCCAGTCCGAACTACCAAGCCATGTCTTTCCCAGACCGGAATCAAGCATCCAAGCACAGGTTTCTGGCTATCAGCCTTCATCAGTATGGATAGCTTGACTCCAGTGGTGTGGAGAGCCTGGGACTCACGTCTGAGTATACCCAGCACACTCGGGGTGAAAATTGCAAAAAACACAGTTGATGGACAGAATGTAGAACAATGTCATACATTCACCCCAGTACAAGGATCTGGGCCTAAATCCATCGTTTTTTTGCACTCCACACCACCCTGGGTTAGACACTGGCTATATGCAAATCAGCTCTGACCCTGTGCCTCATGGGAACAGTCCAGTCCGAACTACCAAGCCATGTCTTTCCCAGACCGGAATCAAGCATCCAAAGACCGGTTTCTGGCTATCAGCCTTCATCAGCCTGGATAGCTTGATTCCAGTGGTGTGGAGAGCCTGGGACTCACGTCTGAGTATACCCAGCACACTCGGGGTGAAAATTGCAAAAAACACAGTTGATGGACAGAATGTAGAACAATGTCATACATTCACCCCAGTACAAGGATCTGGGCCTAAATCCATTGTTTTTTTGCACTCCACACCACCCTGGGTTAGACACTGGCTACATGCAAATCAGCTCTGACCGTGTGCAATTTTCACCCCGAGTGTGCTGGGTATACTCAGACGTGAGTCCCAGGCTCTCCACACCACTGGAGTCAAGCTATCCAGGCTGATGAAGGCTGATATCCAGAAACCGGTCCTTGGATGCTTGATTCCGGTCTGGGAAAGACATGGCTTGGTAGTTCGGACTGGACTGTTCCCATGAGGCACAGGGTCAGAGCTGATTTGCATATAGCCAGTGTCTAACCCAGGGTGGTGTGGAGTGCAAAAAACGATGGATTTAGGCCCAGATCCTTGTACTGGGGTGAATGTATGACATTGGTCTACATTCTGTCCATCAACTGTGTTTTTTGCAATTTTCACCCCGAGTGTGCTGGGTATACTCAGACGTGAGTCCCAGGCTCTCCACACCACTGGAGTCAAGCCATCCAGGCTGATGAAGGCTGATAGCCAGAAACTGGTCCTTGGATGCTTGATTCCGGTCTGGGAAAGACATGGCTTGGTAGTTCGGACTGGACTGTTCCCATGAGGCACAGGGGCAGAGCTGATTTGCATATAGCCAGTGTCTAACCCAGGGTGGTGTGGAGTGCAAAAAAACGATGGATTTAGGCCCAGATCCTTGTACTGGGGTGAATGTATGACATTGTTCTACATTCTGTCCATCAACGGTGTTTTTTGCAATTATCAAAAATCACAGCATAGTATGCCTTCAGGAAACATGGTCGCGAGATATTGTACATATAAACTGATTTTTTTCTATCCCCACTCCAGCCAAAGTTTCTCGGGCGGCCATGCAAAAGGAGGATTATTGACACTTGTTTCAACGACAATGAATGGCAGAATAGGAAAGATTAAGATTGACTCATCGCATTTCCAGACTATTAATATTTCCCTCAGGCAAAACTTGACACTTGTAAATTTTTATCATAATAACTTCAATGTTACAAACACAGTGTTGCCCAAGAGCTGGAATACGCTTTGTCAACCCACAAAGAGGAGTTAAGTACTGATTTTATAGTGCTTTGGGGAGGCCAATTAGTAGCCGGGGTCATCGAGGGCAGTTGTCATTTTAATCATAACCCCTGTGGGAATATTTTCAATACAATATTGTCGAAATGTTTTTATTTTTTTCACTGTGGATCTCATTAATTTGGCAGGCAATGACTTAGTAAGATACATTGGAAGAGGACAAGGCGCTCTAATTGATTTTATTACTCTCTCTGGGTATTTTAAACCCCACAACTTGGTTTTTATCATTCATAAAATCTGTTATTTTATTTTTATTTAGAGAGTTTTATATAGCGCTAACGTGACCCTTGGGTATCAGAGCGCTTCACATTTACATGAGGTAGGTTCGATATACATTTTATATGGCATGACAATTCAATGGTATGAGGTAGGTTAGGTATAAAACTATATAGTAAACGTTTCACAAAGGTATGAGGTAGGTTCGGTATACATCAATAATGTATGTAGTGATCATTACCCCTTATCTTTAGAGCTGGTGACCCAACTCAATGATCAAACTGCATCCACCAGATCAGGCCCATTAGTATATGATAAGAACAAGGGGTTAATGCGGAAGTGGTCTACTATAAATCTTGACCGGATTTTACGTCAAATAATAACAGCGAATTTGACCCAAGTTCTAGACTGTCTGGAGTACCATATAAATCCCACACTCATGGTAACATCTTTCGAGACAATAATAGAGACTATAAACGCTGCATTAATTAAGAAAAACAGGTCTGGGCCACTGAGTGATAAAAGGTGGTTTAATGGTGAAAGCAAAACCCCGAATTTTATCTGAAGTAAAACAGTCACGCCTTGAATATAAGCAGGCGTTAGAGAAACGCAAGCTAGAAATTAAACATAGAGCTTGGGAACAACTGTATATAAAAATATATTGGGAGACACCCTTTATATAGAAAAAGGGAATGGGTTGATAATCAATTTTATAAATCATGTATACTAAATATCTTAAAACTCTAGTTTTTTTCTTTGTAAATTCTAATAAATTGTATAAAATTTTAATGTAACAATAATGAAAAGATCAGATCTTGTAAAACAATAAATTGAATATAACAAATTATTCCTTTGGTAACTTTGCTCTGTTCGCCCTAAAGAAAAAACTAGAGTTTTAAGATATTTAGTATACATGATTTGTAAATGTGTTACTTTGCTTTGGACTCCAAATCTGATTACACTGGCTACTAGAATAAAAAAAAGCAGAACGAGTAGACTGTCAGTCATAACTTGACCTCGTTTGTTCAAACAAGGAAAAGGGACCCATACATATTTCTTGTTGAACAACTGTATGTAGCCTGCCAGAGCAGGAACTCCAAACTTTTTGGGCAGGCTGTTAATTAGGAGTACTTTAATGGTACTAATAGTGGTAAAATTGGGATGTATGATGATACATCGCTAACCGCCACAACGGCAGCAATGACCACGCAGTTTTTACATCGTGAAAGGCATAACATCGCACGCATTCACTGCGCATGCTGTTCCCCCCACTATTGTAGTGTCTCTGCTGCTTTCTGCAAATACAACGCAGTTCACAAAATCACATCCTATTAAATCGTTTTCCCAATGTATTTATTAAGTATCTGGGGCATGTTGCATGTTATCTGTAGTTAACAATTTCTTCATAGCCGTGGCACCAGTAATGTCATCTTCCGTGTTTGTGGCATATGCATCATGTCATCACATCAGCCTCGATAATAAATATTTTTTTTATTTTGGGCAAGCGCTAATTAAGTCATCTTCTGTGTTTGTGCCATATGCATCATGTCATCACGTCAGCCTCGATAATTCACCTGCATGCTATCTTTAGTTAACAATTTCTTCATAGCCGTGGTGCTTTTATTTCCGTTATTGTCATTATTGCTTATTGTCAAAGCGAATGTGTGCTGTCATCTGTCAATAGTTTCAAATGTTTTGACATGATGTAACCACCTCGATATCATCTTCCGTGTTTGTGCGTTATTATTTTGAGGAAGTGCATGTCATGTACAGTAAAATAAAAATGTCCTAATGGAACCATAATGCATATGATGTCTTGTCTGAAATGTATTGTGATAATGTAACCACCTCGATATTATCTTCCGTGTTTGTGCGTTATAATTTTGAGCAAGTGAATGTCATCTGTAGTTAATAATAATTTTTCCTAATGTAACCATAATGCATATGATGTCTTGTCTGGCCCGTTATGATGTCTGGCCCGTGGCTATGGTATGACGTCATCATGTCATAATCCGTCACGTGCCCCGTGCTGTCATCTTTCAGCCCGTGCTGTCATCTTTCACCCTCGATACAAAAAACGTTTTTATTATGAGCAAGTGCATGTCATCTGTAGTTAACAATATCTTGCTGTGGCGCTTTTTTTTTCGGTATATTTTCGTTTGTATTCATCACGTGCTGCATATCATATGCATCATGTCATAATCCGTCATCATAATCCGTCACTAGTGTGTGTGTGTGCTTTTTTTATTGCATATGCATCATGTCATAATCCGTCACCAGTGCTGTTATCTTCCGTGTTTGTGGCATATGCTTCATGTCATCACGTCAGCCTCAATACTAAATATTGTTTTATTTTGAGCAAGTGCTAATTATGTCATCTTCCGTGTTTGTACCATATGCATCATCATCATCAGCTTGGCAGTTCGGGATGGACTGTTCCCATGAGGCACAGAGTCAAGGCTGATTTGCATATGGCCATGTCTGAACTGGGGTGGTGTGGAGTGCAAAAAAACGTGGATTTAGGCCCAGATCTCTGTACTGGGGTGAATGAATGACATTGTTCTGCATTCTGTCCATCAACTGTGGTTTTTTCCATATGCATCATGGCATCACGTCAGCCTCGATAATTCACCTGCTTGTGATCTGTAGTTAACAATTTCTTCATAGCCGTTATTGTCGTTATTGCTTATTGTCAATGCGAATGCGTGCTGTCATCTGTCATCAGCCCCGTGCTATCACCATTATTGCTTATTGTCAAAGCAAATGCGTGCTGTCATCTGTCATCTGCCTCGTGCTGTCATAATATGCGTGCTGTCATAATGCATGCTGTCATCTGTCCAGTAGAGTCATCATTTATTTATTGTGAGCAAGTGCATGTTTTATTTACGCTTTTATTTCCAAAAGGTGGCATCATGTCATAATCCGTCACCAGTTCTGTCATCTTCCGTGTTTGTGGCATATGCTTCATGTCATCACGTCAGCCTCAATAATAAAATATTTTTTTATTTTGAGCAAGTGCTAATTATGTAATCTGCCGTGTTTGTGCCATATGCACCATGTCATCTCGTCAGCCTCGATAATTCACCTGCATGTTATCTTTAGTTAACAATTTCTTCATAGTCGTTATTGACATTGCTTATTGTCATTGCTTATTGTCAAAGCAAATGTGTTCTGTCATCTGTCCCGTGCTGTCATCATTATTGCTTATTGTCAAAGCGAATGTGTGCTTATTGTCAAAGCGAATGTGTGGTGTCACCTGTCATCTGACCCGTGCTGTCATCATTTATTTATTGTGAGCAAGTGCATGTTTAATTTCTGCTTTTATTTCCAAAAGATGCTGTGGCGCTTTATTTCCGTTATTGTCACTATTGCTTATTGTCAAAGCGAATGCGTGCTGTCATAATATGTGTGCTGTCATAATGCGGTACAAAAGGGGGTGGTCATCCGTCATCTGCCCCATGGTGCCATCATTTATTTATTGTGAGCAAGTGCATGTTTTATTTCCGATTTTATTTCCAAAGGTGGTGCTTTTCCGCTTTTATTCCCAAAAGCATGAGCCATGCGTTGTCACTGTCAAAGCAATGTTATTGTCAATGCACATCAGTAGCATGCGTTCCAAAAGCATGCAATGTAAAGCCTCCTGCAATGTGAAAGTCGTGTTGCGATGACAGCGTGTGAAAACACCATTGTTGTAATGGGTGTTTCCTGTAGAATTGATGTGGCAATTATGCCTAAGACTTGGGTTGAACATTTTTCGGGACTCTATAAAATTGGTAGTGATCCCGCTTTTAATACTAATATTAAATATGGGTCAATAATTATGGCACCCCCAACATTAGATGAGGTGGATAGGGCCTTAACCCAGACTGTGAAGAATAAGGCCTCTGGCCCTGACGGTATTCCCGCAGATTTGTTATTAGCTAACATACCCCTGTGGCTCCAAATGCTAACAATTTAAACTGCTATGTGGCTCAGGGACCGCCCGAATCATGGAGATCAGTGACAATAGTTCCCATCTTTAAAAAAGGTGATAGGGCAGATCCTAAATGCTACCAGACAATATCTCTAATTCACTGCACCTGCAAGATCATGGGCAGAGTAATTTTAGAAAGGCTGAAGGTCTGGGTAACAGAAAATGGTAAGTTTACTGATATCCAATATGGCTTCAGGAGAGGCCTGGGCACGGTAGAACAGTGCCTCAACCTGAATCTGGTCATAGGCAAATACACCTTAGCCAAGCCTGGGGTTCCTTTATTTAGGGTTTATGGACCGGACGTCTGCCTTTGACTGGGTGCAGAGAGGGATGCTTTGGGAGAAGATGCTGGAAATGGGCATAGAACCAGCTATTGTGCACTTCATAGCAGACATGCATCAGGATGTCACAGGGAGAGTTCGCTATGGAGCAGGTGCTGAACATACTGCCCCAATTAAAATGAGCCTCGGGGTCCGCCAGGGTAGGGTACTTGCACCCTTTTTATTCTGTCTGTATATAAATGATTTAGAAAGCTATATTATAAACTGGAATGTGGATGCTCCCCAGATAGGCCGAAGGTTGTTACTGGCATTATTATACGCAGACGATTGTGTTTTAATGTTCGGAACCGGGGTGGGGTTGCAAAGGCTTTTAACTAGTTTTAATAATTTTATGACTGACCATGACCTGAAGACCAATGTAGCCAAATCTCATATCATGGTGGTGGGCAAATCACCAATAATTGTAAAGACTTGTTTTATAGGTAGCGAGAAATTGATTTATGTACCTACCTTTCCTTATTTAGGAATTCTTTTTGATTCAAAAAGCACTTGGTTTCATCTAATAGAGGGAAGAGCTAGGGACTTCAACCAAAATTTGGAGGGTATTTTTATATTTGCTAAAAAAACTAGGTTCCCACCCAATAAGAGCAATAATAGAAATCTATAGGACACGTACGTGTGCGGCTACTCTATATGGAGCTGGAGTCTGGGGCTTTTGCAACACCTTTGGCCTACAGAGAGCTGAAAACATGTTTTTGAAACGCTTGCTGACTGTACCAACAAGCACTGCCGCCACTATTTGTCACAGCGAGCTTGGCGCGATCCCGCTGGCCTCCCGCATACAACTAGCGCCTCTATAATTGTGGTATAACAGCTGGGTAAAGGAAGAAACCGCTTTGAACCGCGCCGGCATTACAGACTGCCTAAAATTAGAGTGGGTGCACAAAATTCCTTATGTTAAAGCCCAGCTGAACAATTTAAGCTTGTTGGATTATTTCGACAACCCAGGAAATATTGCTAAAATATGAAGGGCAACCCCATATACTTAAAATTTCTGTTACATTGATCAGGACAGATATATTATCATTCCATGTTTTTTTAACAATCCACAGAATTTCCCATAGGACTGATGCAACTTTTTCCAGTAGAAATATTCAAGAAGTTAAAATACCTATCATGAGATATTAAGGTACTTTTCGGTGTTAACAAGTCTTGAGGATAACTAGAACACACATAAATGTAAGACTTGATCCCCCTTCCCCCTCCCCTTTTTCTGACATACTTTAGAGTGACATTTCACATTGGTGATGGTTAAGAGGTTTTTGTCACAGAAATGTAATGTTAGTCTACACAGAATCACAACCCCCCCCCCTTTTTATTCCTTTACTTGGAATCTCTTTTAAGTGACTAGTGCTTCCCCCTTTTTTCCCTTTTTAATAATGATATTGTTATATTTTTAGAACAAATACAATAATAAAAGAAACTTTGTAAATAGGACCAAACTGCAACACTGACATATGTTCTTGTCTGCATGCACCTTTTTTTAGGTTTCAAATCATAAATGTACATGGCATTCTGATGGAGGCTCCAGGCGAAACGCACATAGGAATTATTGTATAGAAAAGCCATGCTTGAAATCATTTTGTTCTCATTTTAGTAGCAATTTTCACTTTGTACATAATTTAGCAAATGTTTAATGAACTTTAGAAAAGAAAACAAATCATTGTACCCTATGTAACAAAACAATTGAAGCAATCACTCATGCAAATAATTATGTTGCAAATAATTCTGTATTATCTGACACAGAGGCTATCATTATTCTGAATGTATTTCTTGCCTTTTGTTCTAAATATGATCAGTTTAAAAAATAACATAAATAAAAAATATATATTTTTGCAATAAATGGTACATGTATGTTAATTTGTGTATGCTCTTCAGGTCCGCTAAGATAATTTTCATGATCCTAAATTGTTTTTGATCTCAAGTAAAGTATCAAGGGCCAACATGAAGAAAGAATTTTTGGCACACTCCTATTTAAAAAGAGATACTCGGCAGATGGGAAAAAATGGTTATTGTTCACTCACTTCTAGTTTGTTCTTAAAGTACTGAGCCTTAGCTTTCTTTTTACTTTAGTCACGTACAATTGTTCTACCTTATAAGGTTCAGGTTTGGAACCTCCCATCTGTTGGTTTCATACCTGCGTAACGTATATTCTGATGCCAAATTGATTGTATGCCCATGTGACTCAAAATCAGCACAGAGAATGTTGCATTTTGTTTTTTTGTCAACTTTATACAAACCCAAGTCGTGCTTTTTTAGCAGCATTCTTACATTTCCTAAATATAGGAAAATGTCAGGCTGCTTTGCACTACCTTCAGCTTTTAAAAGATGAATTTATCTGCTTAATGCTTTATAAATACATCTCCGCAGTTCGGTTACGGAATATTGTTGGAAAATGATTCCCATGATTTTACTATAACTTTTGTACAGTGTGGGATAGTTTCCCATTGTGACTAATGATGAAATGTTGAAAGTGTTGCCAATAAGTACTATGCACGTAGTTGGCCTTTTTTGCTCTCTTACCATCTCTAGTTCAAACCCTGTTGGGCCTATATGCCCTCGTGATAATTATCTGAAAAGAGATGAGATTTGGACAGTTGCAAAATATACTTTTTATCTAGGGCATTTTATCTGATATTTGATATTTTATTAACTTCATTGTGTTTTAATCAGAAATGCTTTTTATGATGTATTCTTTTATGACTTGGAATATAGCCGAATAAAGATTTCTGATTTACTGACTGCGAAGAGACAGTCTCATTTGCCATTGTCATCAGGCACATGGCGGAATTTCTGGTTTTACACTTACCTACTGTTGAAGTAAAGACCAATGTCCTCACAGATGTTTTGCGTCCTGGGCAGACTTAATTTGAGCCTTTGTTACTTTTCAACAAAGCCCTGACTGCCACTCTAATGGGTACAGGATAAGCATGGGCGAATTTTGCGAATCTCGCGTTCGCGAATTTTGCGGATTTGCGAACTCGCAATCCGCAAAATCCGCGAATTCTCGCGAATTTGCGGATTTTTTTTTTTGTGTGTTTGCGCGGGTTTCTGCCAGTTCGCGAGGGTTTTGTACAATGTCGCAAATTGCGAACTTACCTGTCGGGTCGCAAGTTTCGCGAACTTGTTGTTTCTACGTGTCCAGCCTGTTTGGGACACTCTTCTTCATCACTGCCACTCTCTGTCACCACTGCCACTCTCTGACTACTCATGCCACCCTCTGGCCCACCCATGCCACCCTCTGTTTCATCACAGCACCCTCTGGTTGTCCAGTCAGTGTACATTATTGTGGCAACGCAAGCACACCTTCCCTGCCTCAAGTGACCTGAATTAATTTGGGGCTGATTAATGTGTCACAGAATATTTTTTTAGCTGGCACCTGCTTCCTTAGTGCTTCCTGATTAGTGAACTTTTGCACTTGCTAAGTGCTTTCATTGTTGCAAAATTAGTTACAACACCTGCCCTGCCCCAACTGACAATAATGAATTAGGGGCTGATTAATGGATTTGAACTGCCAGCCTGGCTCCTGCTTGTCTCCCTTAGCAGTAATTCAGGACCTTTGTGGCATATGTGTAACTATTCTGAGGTTCAGAGCAGGGTCACATAATAGTTGCAACTGGCAACTGAACTCTGGAGGGGCCCCTCAGCAAGCACTACAGGAAATGGCTACTAATGATGAGCCTGAACTTTTGAACCTGGTAAGTAGTTACTTTCAGTTTGCTAAAATCGTATTTCTGCAATTTTGCACTTATTCGCGGGGCGCGAACTCACGCGAACTCACGCGAACAGTGCGAGCAGTGCGAGCAAAATCCGCTGCTCGCGGATTTGCGGATTTTGCGGGAGATTCGCGAATCTCGCGGATTGCGAATTTCCCGAAAATCCGCAAAATCCGCGAGCGAAACGGATTTTCCGCCCATGCTTAGTACAGGAGCTAAGCCTGGCTCCCGCTGGCTTTTGAATAGGCAGGTAGCCCTATGCCACAGGCTTGTTCCGGGTGATCCTGCTTTTTTAACACAGCACCCTATGCTTAAGAGCCTGGTTGGTCAGGCCCCTACCAGCTGAATTAATCCCAACTCATTTCCTACACTCCCCCTTCCCCCTTGTCAGCCTAGCCATTCAGTTAGTCAACACTAGATGTTTGCTTGGTATATGTTCCCAAGCATTATGGGACATAGGCAGGGCCATTGAAATTATTTGAATAATTGTAGATTTAACTAATTTGCCACATAATCCATCATAAACTGCAGATTTCAACAACAACAACAAATTTTCAAGCTCAAACAGTTAAAAAGTTACTAAAAATGCAGAAACTCGTTTTGCTCACAGTGGAAGGCAATTGTAAAGGTTGGCAGGTCACCTTTTTGTTGCTTATTTATATATTTGGGTGTTGAACTGGTACTATTGAGGTTCAACTAATGCCCAAACAGTACTGCCTCCTATATGGGACAGGTAAACAAAAGTACTGAGAGACAATACAACAGCTATATGCTAGTGCAACAACTGTAGTGGAGTGAAGGCTTGTGGCCTCTTTCTGGAGGCTCTGAGGCTTTAGCGAAGGCCTGCACTGCAGAGGGTTTCCCTGATGATCAGTCATCTAGCAGGATCCCTCAGCATCAGGGCAGAACAAGTTATGAGCTAGCTGATCACAAGTGGCATCTGCACCCAGTGGTGGTAAAGCATATCTAGCCCAGTAGGCAATGCCCTCTGTGAATCTGTTCTCTACCTCTGAGCATAATATAATCCAACCTTTTGCACGCTGGAGTTTCCTCCTCAGGGGTCTCTAAAGATCTGTTCTACCTTCGCTGGGACTCCAGCCTCCTATATGTATTATTGCCTCAGCCAATGACCCCAAGGCTTGTGAAGAAGCACAGCTGGTTCAGTAGGCTCCAGATTGGGGCAGAAGGATGTGTTAGTCCGAGCTGCTGTCCCTGTCCATCTGCCTATCCTCTTCAGCAAGCCGAGAATCAACAAGAGAGAGAGGGCTAGAGTCAACACTCCTGTACCCCAAGCAATATTTTGTAAACAACTAAGGAGTGACTCAGTGAAAAATAATAAGGTAACAAAAACAACCTTAATTTGTTTGGTTAATAATAACCCCCATCAACCAAAAAGTGAAACCAATAAGGAAACACCGGCTACTGAAGGCAGCCTATGCCCAGTTGTGCCTATGAAGAAAAGAGAAAGAACTCTTTCCTTATAAAAGGACCCTCACTCACCACTAGTTGGTGACATGCTTCATCATTGGGTCCCCTCTGGGGTGGCGGAATGCCTCCCCAGCGTGCTACAACGCCTGAATTACAGCGGAGCAGGGTAGTGTTGAGTGCAACAGTGTTCAAACTAAAAATGTGTAATTAACTTGTTGATGGGGGTTATTATTAACCAAACAAATTAAGGTTGTTTTTGTTACCTTATTATTTTTCACTGGCTCACTCCTTAGTTGTTTACGAAAGATCCTCTTCAGCAAGACAGGGAGCTGCATAAGATCCACAATATGCACCTTCGTGTGTGGAGATTCAGCAGCACCAGTGTGACTCTGATCTACCATCTGAGATTCCCGATGTGATTTTGGTTGCTTGCCCCACTACCACTAAATCCGTTTATTAGGGCCGCTGATCCACGTTTGTTGCCTGATGTGATGAGATTGACTGTCTACAGCCTAGCTTGTCTGATACTTTGGTTTGTGCTGTCTTAAGGGTTACTTATTGGCCCTTTGTTTAAATCATCCATTAAGATGCATTATTTAAAAGGACATATGTTTCCTCTATCTCCATTCATTATGCCACAGTGGGACCTCCATTTGCTTTGAATGACGACTCTGAGACTCTTAACTCTGAAGACCGTGTTTCTTAATGCCATCACTTCGGCACTTTGTGCCAGCTACTCCTAGCTACTTCTTAGCTTCTTGTGTTATGTTGGCCACCTGAAGTGTTTAGAGATGGATGGATGGATGGATCTATGTATGGATGGATCCGTGGAATGATCTATCTATGGATGGATAGATGTATCTATAGGTGGATGGATCTATCTTGATAGGGCTGTGAATGTCAATCAGCCATCCACGCTGCTTATCCACATTGTTCTCAAACTCTTCCATGTGTAACTGCATGATAGTGCTCAATATTCTAGAGTATTTCTTTTTACAAGACGAAGTAGGCACACAACCATTGCTAGATTTCAAGCTATAATGGGAAACTGCACAAAAACATGTTTTTGATTTCTTGCATCCAGCTACACCAGTTTCCTGGTGTCACATCCGTGGGGGTGTGTAACTATCGGGACCTGTTCAAAGCCTCATTAAAGCTGAGGCTTTGGACCTCAAAGTCCCACCAAATAGACTGTTGAACCTTTCACATGATGTTAAAGTCAAGAGAGTTTCTGCTAGGTTCGAACTACAAACTGATATGACTGCATCAAATGGAGCCACTCTGGCTAAGCCATCAATTGATAGCCAGCAAATGCCCTCCATTGCATCTCAATCCTCTCTACCATAGCCATCTCCAAAGAAACCATCAATACTGTTTCCTTTAGCTCTTGTATCTTGACAGACGTGATCTGTAGGAATGGTGTTGAGAAGAGCTTAAGTGAGGATCATAGCACCAATGTTATCCCCCATGGGACATTTCGTTGTCGGGTAGAGCAAAAACCGAATAACAGATTTAAACCAAACTTGTCCTGTAAGTAAAACTTTACACAGGAACGTTGCTTTTCGTGGTTTATTGCAACTCCATTCGGTAGGTTTCAAAATGTTAGTGTTTGAAACAGGTGCCAGAGTTACAGCTTTTGTATATTGTGTCCATTTAAGGTGGTGATTTCTAAAATCTCGATTTCGGTCAATCACATTTGAATTTTGTTGACAAATGAGATTGGCTGTTAAAGGTCAAACATTTTATTTCCTCCATCTTAAAGATTACAATTTCATTTTGTTGTGTTGCAAAATCCTGATGAAGTTGGGCGTCTCCTTTAATAATAAAAAAGGCTCTATTTACTTTTGCCAGTAGTGTCTTCTTTCCATCTTTCTTTCAAGCTAACAGTTGTTCTTTGAAGGCCATCTGGCCAGCAGTATGTTGGCACTTCTGCTTCTCACGTTTGTGCTCTATCCATACCTGTTAGCGCTTATTTACATTTTCCAACAATGTGAATCCTTTCTTAGATATAGTTTGGCCTGCAACAGTATCTGGGAACTCTGGTATTTTGAAAAGCATAGTCTTTCAAAATGGACCAAAGTTGATACATTTCAATTAACATATCGGAATTAAATTTTATTTTAATCATTTAAGCTCAGGGGCTTTAATTGTTATTGGTGAAGGGTTTCCCTGCAACTACATACCCATAAAACGGTGGAAAATGTATGCCTGTCATAGCCTGCAGGAGAATGAGAAAGGATTAGAATCTGTTTCTGACACAGCAGTTGCAGGCCCTTATGCACTGCACTGTTGAATCTTAGTATTTGGGAAGTTAAAAGGGAAGGGATTGGCAATGGACAAAGAATATGAAAATGCCAGGACTTACTTTGCATTTCAAAGGTGTGACAAACCTACGGTGAATATAAAGGTCCTTCTTCAGGCAGCGGTGTGAAAAATATAGGTCCCCCCTCAAGTAGATACTTTGTCATTTGTATTATTCAAACACTTTATATATTGGCCTGGATTAGAAATCGGAATCTGGTGGAGAAAGTCCTAAACTATGAACACCATGGCTGTCTTACAAGCTATTTGTTACATACTCATAAGCGCAAGAGGAACTTGTTATCCTCGTGCGGTTGCGTGTGAGAAATATTGTAGTCCTCTTTACATTTAAAGTAGAAATAGAGACATGCGAGGGCGCACATCTCTGTTGTCTTTTGAAGGCACAAGCTGTTGTTGGCTCGTGTTTGTTGTGTTTTAAAAATGCATGACTTGTATATATGGAAGGCGGTTGTGCTGTTCCGGCATTCAACTGCTGGCGTAGATCCTGAGCGGTCCGTGTATATGAAGCTCCAATAAAATAAGAAGAAAACTCATCTTACCATTTCCTGTGCTTCATACTTTTGTAGATTTATCCGGATTGCACTTTCCAACACTGCCGACGAGGATGGGATTAAGAAAACTCATCTTACCATTTCCTGTGCTTCATACATTTGTGGATTTATCCGGATTGCACTTTCCAACACTATTCATCTGAAATATAAACCTAAACTCACCATCCATACACTCACCCACTTAACCATATATCAACAACTAAACACCATAATAAAGTAAATATTTCCAATTAAAAAATATACAAGACCTACTGATTTTGCCACGCATTGTTTTCAGGAGATGGTCATAATGGTCCTTGTCTGGCAGTATATCAGCCTTATGTACATGACTCAGACCCGAAATGTATGCTATAGTCACCCCAATTAATACTCCTTGCTGGTAACTAGAATAATGTTTAAAACTCTTTACTATACATGCTCTTATGAAGAGTAATTAGCGTGAATACCAGATTCTGAATCTGGTTACTCATTGCTGGGGCAGAGCAGCAGTGCAATAAGAGTAATTTATCGATGTTGCTACATCATAAGGGGAGGTTCTACCTTCCCCTGTCTTCCCCCACATGCTCAGAGACCTGAGCGAAGCTGCAGAAGAGCAGCTTGACTGTTGCCCAGACTTCAGCCTGTCTTGGGTTTCCACAGACCAGAGGGAGGTAGGAGAAAGTGGACAGCCCTCTTTTCTCCTCGAATTGCCACAGTCTCCATTACGCGCATACCTCTGATGACCAGCAGGCAGTTGAAAGCTGCGCTAACACTACTCTCCAAAAGCCTGCCAGCACAGTTTGAGCTGCCTTCTTCATGGAAAACTGAGAGCATAGCTTCTACATGGGTAGGGATCTGGAGGGTAGAAAGAGACACATGGTGGAGGAGATAGATCCAGGAGGCTGAGCCATCTTTTTTTTTTACATGTGGGTGAGTATTGAAAGAGGTATCTTCTAAAGAGTGTGATGTGGAACTGGTGGCAGAACTCTAGGTGCTCATTTTATATTTGGAATAGCAAGAGGCGGGTGGTAGAATGCTAGGTATATATATATTTTTAATTTAGAAGGATATAGCAGTGGGTGGGAGGGCAACCGCAGTAAGACACTAGAGGGAACTGATGCAGGTGAGGCTGTTTTTTGCATGGTCTTCCCCATTGTAGTGAGTCACCTGGCCCCTACACTACATTGCAGCACACTGGCATCCTGAGGGCCGGACGTGGCTTGAGGGCCTAAATAAAGGGGGCACGTACCACTCGTGGTCAAAGCCTGTAACTAACTAAAAATGAGTGTTGTGCATTTGTAGCCTGTACCTTATTGGCCTGAGGGAGACCGAGGCGCCCTGACATCTGGGCTACCACAGTGGCAAAGAGTGTGCCATGCGGCGAAGTGTGTGGTGGCTGCCGATGCCTGCCTATGAGTCGGTAGGCAGTGACGTGGAAGTGAAGAGTGTCTGGGTATGCACAACCCATGAGGCATGCGGCAGTGGGGCAGGCCCCACTTCTATAAGGCTCTGGCTGACGCAGAGCTGAGGGCATAGCTGAGTGTGCACCCCTCCACCTGAGGGGTGTGTGAATTGGTGTGCTGTGTGGGCCCGATCCAGAGGTTCTGTCAGCGAGCAATCTGTGTGGGGGCCGGGTGTGATGGCCCTTCTCACACCGGCACAGAAGATCGGCAGGCCTGCACACAGCAGGGAGGCGTCAACACGCGCCTGCCCAGCGAAGGCACTTCCCTGGACAGCAAGGACATAGTAAGGCAAAAGCAGCATACATTTTGCAACTAGGGGGGTGAGTAATTATTTGCTAAAGTCTCAAAAAAACATGTAAATCAACAACTAATGAAGTTGATTGATAAGTAAACTGTTGTAATTAATCTCCCAAATGGTATGTCCCATCCACCCCTTCCCTTATGACCCTGTTGGTATGCCCCACCCTGAAGCTTGCCATGGAATGTTGAGACACTCTACAGTGAGGAGAGTGGATGGTTAATAAACAGAGCTGCTTTCATCTATCTTGGTCTCTGGAGATTTGTATTTCTAACACTGGGAACGGACTGCGCAGGGGGCAGAAGTTAACCATCTCCCCTTTGAGTACTCTCTCCACACACACTCACAAGAAAGTACAGGAAGCCTTGTGCGGGAAGAAACTATCCAAAAAAAAGGACTCTTTGGAAGTGTCAGTAATCCAGGGAACTTCGCTGGATGAATAAGAACTCGGAAGACAAGGAGGAAGCGGTCGGAAAAAGTGACAGGGAAGTACGTGTACGGGAGGTGAAAGTTAACCTACTTCTGTGGCGTGGTGCTAGGCTCTGTGGTACGATAATTTCCAGCTGTCATCCGTCCCAGTGCGAACCTTTGTATGCTGTGGATGAGTGAAGTGAGGAACTGACGCGGTTAGCCCTGTGACTACTAATCGGGCTGGGCCTGTGTACTAGCTGCAAAAAGGTTCGTTTCCGTGGTTATCTTGTGAAGGATAAGACTGTTCAAGAAGTCCTCCTGTTCGTTGAGGCGCAATTGTGACTGCCTGGACTTACAGATCGCAATTACAATTTTGACTGCCTGTCAGGTTGGCGCGTGAAGGGCTGACCGAGTGCTCTGTTACTCGTTCCCTTGGTGAAGAAAGAATAAAACTAGAGCCTACCTGTGCTTTTGTGCCTTTTGTCTGTCCGGCATAGTGGTTGACGCCTGCGGGTACATCGGAGCCTGTATCTGTACCAGTGTGACTCCGTACTGGGTCCTGCTGTCTCTGAGTGCCTGTGGTTGCTGGCATCTTTATGAACTTTGGGCTAGCCGTATCGTCGATGGATTGAGTGAAGGCTGACACGATTCGAGGTGTCCCGCTGCTGTGTGGATCTGGCCAGCCTGTCGTCTCTGCGCCGCATTGTGGAGAGCCGGGGGCCGGCACACGAAGATTCCTGTCAGCGTCACTGAGCTTTCTCCTGCCGGATATCTGAGACGTTCCCCGGCGCACCAACAGCTGAGGGCCGGTGGTTGTGTGAAATCATTAACTCTTTATGAACAAGGAACGCTGCCTCCTGCCTGGTACTGTTGCTTTGCGGGCACATCCTAAGCTACTTAAGCAATGTACTGACTCTGTCCCAAGCCACATTCGGAATGGTTATCATCGAACAGGGAGGGGGAAGCCAGTAAAACTTTCGGGATTAACACATTTGGCAAGGAATTCTACCTATTGATAGATTTTGTCCCTATAGTTATTCTGTTTGCTAATGTGAAAACCTATAAGTGTCTTCTTGTTTATTCTATTGTCTTCTGCTGGAGTGTCACCTAGGATATTATTGTTTTTTTCCTTTGTGAAAAGTCAACCATGGCAGCAGCTAGTATGAGCCAACCCCCACCCTTTTTGAATGAGATAGGGGAACCAGAAATCAGCTGGAAGGAGTGGGTGAAACTATTTGAATCATATTTGATAGCTGTGGGTGGTGAAAAGTACAAGCCAGAAAGGAAAAAACACATTCTATTACATAACTTAGGTAGGCAAGGGCGAAAAGTATACAAATCTCTTCCAATGTTAGAACAGGAGGGTGAGGATGAAACAGGTGTAGATGTATATGAGCAAACTATAGAGAAATTAGAAAAACATTTTGGAGACAAGATAAATGCAGTGTTGGAGCGCCATAAGTTTTTCAAAAGATGTCAGGGTAAGCAAGAATCCGTGCAAAATTTCATTGCTGCATTGTGGGGTTTAACACAGCTATGCGAGTTTGGTAACTTAACTGATACCCTTATAAGGGATCAACTTGTAAGGTGTACCAATAACCCACGCATTCAAGAAAAGTTACTAGCAAAAAACCCAGGGTTAAGAGAAGCCATTGAAATAGCTAAATCTGTAGAACACACAGCTAGATGTATCAAGGAGATGAAGACCAATGGAGAGGAAGTAGCTTCTGTAAAAGATGAAGAGGATTGTAATGAAGTATGTAAGGTCAGGTCAAAAGATAATTACGGAGTGAGAGGAGATTAAAAGGAGAAGGGTCCTAAGTGCTACAGGTGTGGCAGCAATAACCATTTTGCGACCTTTTACCAGTGCCCTGCCAGGTTTGTTACGTGTAAAAAATGTAATAGGAGAGGGCATTTCACGAGAGTATGTAGAGATGGTGAACAACACACAAGAATTGATGGTAGGAGTACGGAAAAAAATGCAGCCAGGGAAGTAAAGTGCATAGAACCTAGAAGCAAGAAAATAATTTTGCAGGTAAAAGACATTGATGGTACTGTAAATTCAATTTACCCTAAATGTGATGTCTTCCTCGGTGGCCAATGTGTAGAAATGTATGCAGATTCATGCTCGCCTTACACCTTACTTAACCATGGTGATTTTGTGTCCATGAGAAATTGTAATGTAAAACAGTTAAAAATGCCTGACATTTCTCCCACAGGGTATAACAAGGGTAAAATAGCGTTAGTGGGCATGAAAAATGTTCATCTATGCTTTAAAGACAGGGAGACTTTTGGTCCAGTGTATGTAGTCGAATCAGGATCCAACTTACTGAAATGGGTTCACCAAAACGAGCTGGGTATCATCCTAGATCCCAATAGTGCATAGCAGGTTTTACTCACTGACAGGTTCCAGGGGAGTGAAAACATTTGTGATGAATTTGGGAAACTATTCAGGGACGAGCTTGGTTGCCTACACATGTTCCAACACAGAATCAAGTTGAAACATAACGCAAGACCAGTTGTACATAGACTACGCCCCGTACCCCTCAAGTTTAAGGTACCACTAGAAGAGGAGTTGCGCAAACTTTGCGAGTTGGATATAATTCAACCTGTAACCTGCACTGAGTGGTTGGCTCCGATTGTCATCGCAGCCAAGGCTAGTGGGGAAGGCATTCGTCTTTGTGTGGACTTGCGCAGCCTCAACGACAATATATGGGTTGAGAGACATCCCTTGCCTATAATTAACGAGATGCTGAGCACCATGGGTCCAGCTAAATAATTTAGTGTGATAGATCTGTCCATGGCATATCACCAAATTGAACTCCATCCAGAATCAAGGCCCCTCACGGCGTTCATCACCCCATTAGGAGCTTTCATGTTCAAACGGATGCCGTTTGGCCTAGCGTCTGCAGCAGCCATTTTCCAGAAAGCGATGCAGAAAATACTGGAAGGAGTAAAGAACACCATGTGTTTCCAGGACAACATCCTCGTTTATGGGCAAACCGAGGAAGAACGTGATGGGGTCGCGAGACAGGTGTTCAGCAGACTTATGGAGGCCGGCCTAACTGTGAAGAAGGAGAAATGTAAAATAAAAGTGAAGGAAGTAGAGTACTTAGGCCACAAGATCACAGAAGATGGTTTCAGGCTGAAGGGCAGTTTAATTCAAGCTGTGATGGAAGCACCTAGTCCCAAGAACAAAGAAGAACTAAGGTCCTTCTTAGGACTTTTAGAGTATATGTCAAAATACGTGGACAATTTTGCGGCCAAGTGTGGGCCCATGAGGGAATTAATGAAGAAAAACAAGGATTTCCAATGGAACAAAGAACATGATGCTGTGGTTAAATCACTTAAAGAGGAATTGGTAACCTCCCCAGCATTAGGAACATTTGATGCATCAAAGAAAACCATCCTAGCCACAGATGCTTCTAACAAGGGCTTGGGTGCAACACTCATACAAAAAGACGGTAAAGAGGAGAAGATCATTGCGTTTGCATCCCGGAGTCTCACAAACCCAGAACGGAACTACTCCGTCATTGAAAGGGAGGCCCTGGCCTGTTTCTGGGCTGTCAGACATTTCAAGTTTCTCTTGTGGGGTTTAAGGTTCTCCATCCGAACCGATCATAAACCCCTCACCTTCATCTTTTCCGTGAAGGGATTAGGGAATTGTACACCTCCCATCAGCAGGTGGATCCTAGGGCTGGAACACTATAATTTCAAAGTGGAGTATGTGCCAGGAAAGGAAAATAAGATCGCGGATTTCCTGTCAAGGTCACCATTAACGGAGATGGAAGAAAAAGGAGAAGCCCTCGACAGTCCTATCCTAATGACAGATACACCTACTATCACGGAAAAGGAATGAGAAAAAGAGACAAAAGATGACAAAGAAATAAATGTGCTGAAGGAGTACTTGGAAAATGGATGGCCAAGCAAAAAGAGTGAACTCGAAGCTAGCGTTGAAGAGTTTTGGGAAGTGAGAAATGAGCTAAGTTTCATAAAAGGCAGAATCTATTGTAATCACAGAGTGATTCCTCCCAAAGGCCTCAGGAAGAAGGTTATCGACTTGGCACATGAAGGTCACCTAGGGCGCAGCCTTACTAAAGCCAGAGTCCGATCCAGTTTCTGGTTTCCCAGGATGGATGCCATGGCCGAACAAGCCGTTAAGGATTGTGGGGCGTGCGCTAAAAGCGACAAGTCAAAAGCAGTACAGAAAGCACCATTATCTCCAGTGGAAGTGCCAACCAAACTATGGAGCAAGCTGGCCATGGACATTATCGGGCCTATGCAAGAACTGGGAGAGAAGAGAAAATTCATGCTGGTGTTAATCGATTACACAACCCATTGGATCAAACAGAAGTTTGTCCACTCCGTCACCACAAGGACTGTGATTGAGTTTTTGAACGGAGTGTTTGTTGAAGAGGGCATTCCAGTGACTTTGGTGACAGATAACGGAGTGCAATTTTGCTCGGAAGAGATGCGTGTATTTCTCCAGGGTTTGGACATCAAACATGAGACCACTGCCCTATATTGCCCTAAAACCAATGGTTTAGTTGAACGAGCAAACAGAATCATAAAGGAACATATCCAATTGGCAGCAACCAACGGGCATGATATAGAGGTGTCCCTTAGAAGGTGCCTGTGGGCGTATCACACCTCCCCAAATAAGTTCACAGGCATCTCACCCTTTGTAGCACTGCGTGGGCGTGAACCCTGCGCCAAGTTGAATCCTAGTTCGCTGAGTGGGGGTGAGCCCAGGGTAGCGGACCAGGAGGCAAGAGCAGAGAAAGTCCAACTCCACCAAGATAGGTACAAACAGTGGTATGACACTAAGCACGGGGTGAAGGATTCTAAGTGGGAGGTAGGTGATAGGATACAAGTCAGAAAGAACACCAAAGTGGGAGCTACCCAAAGTAAATATTACATGCCTTGTAAAATTGTTAAAGTGCTTAAGAATGTGGTCCAACTTGAGAATGGCCAATGGTGGAGCTTTGACAAGATCGTAAATGCACATGAGTACTGTTCTGTGTTCTATTCTTCTCCTTTTATGGTGCTATGGTACAGCCCTATCCCCTTGGGGGAATCCTGTTCCTTGCTCTGTGTCACCCTATGGAAAGGAGATGTGTTGTAATTAATCTCCCAAATGGTATGTCCCATCCACCCCTTCCATTATGACCCTGACGGTATGCCCCACCCTGAAGCTTGCCATGGAATGTTGAGACACTCTCCAGTGAGGAGAGTGGATGGTTAATAAACAGACCTGCTTTCATCTATCTTGGTCTCTGGAGATTTGTATTTCTAACATAAACCCCCTCACCCACCGGCACAAGGCATCTGCAGGCCTACACACAGCAGAGAGGCCTCAACACACACCTGCCAAGAGAAGGCTATACCCCCCCCCCCCCAGTGAAACTGTAATATGAGAGAAGGAGGGGTAAAGAGTCCAGGAAGGCGAGGGGCATTGGAAAAACAAAATACAGATAAAAAGAATCTGCCAGAACTGAAACAAAGGAAGGACTTAACAAAAATGAAATACATTGAAAATAAATATTAGGCAGTGTGAAAGACAGTATGAGGGGAGCAAACATACTGAAGGCGAAGAACCAAGGTGGAAGGACCCAGCGCCTCATAATTCAACCGCGCTAAGGCCATCAGGAACATGTCACAAGCGGCCCCAGCAGCAGCCTCTGTGGAACAGCCGGAGTGCTCCCACCCTCGTCAATGCCTTGCCGCCATTTAAAGATAAACAAGAACAAGTGCCAATACTGAACGTATCTTTTTAGAGGGTATTCAAACACCAGAACAAAGACAATTTGTCAAAGCTGTGATAGACTAGTTAATAGCTTTTTAATATTCAGAACTGGATTTTCCAGAAAGTATATTTGTTTAAGTCATATACTGTTAGACATTTTTTGAAACCACAATAACAATTTTAAACAGAAAAACAGTGAAGCATTAAAATCAAAACAAGCATTGCATACTCAATCATATCTCATTCATACCTTCCATTCATACACAAAATACATACAAGTGCATACAATTACTGTACCCTTTTGAATACGAATAAACAAGAGGGTAGAGTAATAGGTCTGCTACAAATATATACAATTATATACATGCAATTTATACAGTGAATTCATATATATAAGTTTGAATCAGTACAATTTATCAGAGTCAGATGACACGATCAAACAATATATATATCAAGCAATCATGAACCAATAGTGTGACCATGTCGTCACACTAAGGAAAGAACAAGGAGCAGACACAAGACATGAAGGGGCCTACGCGTTTCGAATCCCTAAAGGTTGAGGGGGATTCTCATCAGGGCCAGGTAGCTCACTATGGAGCGCAAGAGAACAGTGCCTCCGAAGACGCCGGTGACTTTTTTTCGATCAAACTCCGCCTCATGACCGAGGCCATAATTTATTTCGTTGTAACCAAATGCCCCCCGATCCTTGTGCTTGGACGCGACCATCGTTTGATCTTCCGGCCATCCAGCACTTTTCCATTGAAGCCTGACAATTACGGGTCCTTTTTTCTGAAAGTTGACACAGGTGATCTATTCTCTGGATACTCTCCATAGTGAGCTACCTGGCCCTGATGAGAATCCCCCTCAACCTTTAGGGATTCGAAACGCGTAGGCCCCTTCATGTCTTGTGTCTGCTCCTTGTTCTTTCCTTAGTGTGACGACATGGTCACACTATTGGTTCATGATTGCTTGATATATATATTGTTTGATCGTGTCATCTGACTCTGATAAATTGTACTGATTCAAACTTATATATATGAATTCACTGTATAAATTGCATGTATATAATTGTATATATTTGTAGCAGACCTATTACTCTACCCTCTTGTTTATTCGTATTCAAAAGGGTACAGTAATTGTATGCACTTGTATGTATTTTGTGTATGAATGGAAGGTATGAATGAGATATGATTGAGTATGCAATGCTTGTTTTGATTTTAATGCTTCACTGTTTTTCTGTTTAAAATTGTTATTGTGGTTTCAAAAAATGTCTAACAGTATATGACTTAAACAAATATACTTTCTGGGAAATCCAGTTCTGAATAATAAAAAGCTATTAACTAGTCTATCCCAGCTTTGACAAATTGTCTTTGTTCTGGTGTTTGAATACCCTCTAAAAAGATACGTTCAGTATTGGCACTTGTTCTTGTTTATCTTTGATTCTGGCTCAGCCATACTGACTATGAGCCAACCCTAGTTGTTCTCAGGTTGCCGCCATTTAGCCAGCTGGAGTATATGGCTATGCCAAGATGGCGCCAATGGATAGGACATCTGCAGCATTACTTTCACACCCTGAGGGAGACGGATGGCACTGTAAAGAGATCAATGATGCTACAAATAGGTGGAGATGAATTGTAGAACTTATTCAAGAACTTACCTAATATGGGGGTGGACCACAATTTAGATTCAGCCGTAGCAGCACTCATAGACATTTTGACCCACAATTAAATCACATATTATGAAAGATTTAAGTTACGGCAGATTAATGTGGAGTCGGTGGACACATTTTTTGCCCAACTGGGTAAACTGGTTAGTACATGTACGGGCATTGACAAACTGGATAAAATCAGGGCCTAGTTTATTCAGCGTTCCAATCATCCAGTCTTCCAAAACTCATTCTGGGGCAGCCAGGGATTTCACTTGACGACATCTTATCCTGGCCCACTCCCACGAGCTAGTGGACAGATGGTGTGAGAAGTTAGCCTGGCATATGATTTCCATTAGTTCTACTAGGCACCTTACACCAGTCTAATCGACCCTTATTGATGGTGGTTGTAAAGTCAACCTTATAGAGAGCTATCCTAGTGGTAGCATGAACCAGCAGTCTTCAGGTTAAGACTTCAGAAGGCAAGTTAAGCAAGTTGTTTTACCATATATAATCCCTTGAATACCAAATGAAAGGACACCACAAAAGGTATATATCAAATATATATGTATTTAATCTAAACACAACTCCTCTGCCCTCTTTATGAGGTCAGAGGTCAAAATACAATACAAGTTACACAGTTAATTTACGATAAGTTGCACAGTATACGTTATGCCCTAGGGGCCTCACAAACCATATACTAAGAAAGTGGTATAAGTACCACGTCAGAGTTAGAAAGCAGGCCTGGGGCCTGTGGAGTCTCTGGGGCTACACTAAACAACCAAAGGTTAGGAGGTAGGAGGCCCACTGGAGACGCGTGCAGTGTCTAAACACAGACGCGGGTTACCATTGACTTTCTACGGGAAACAAAGACGTTACAAATAGACAATTTAAGGACACTTCCGGATGGACTAGGATGGAACCCTTTTAAACTAGGACACTTCGAGAGTCAAGACCCACGGGAGCACCAGAGTACTCGTGTTACCTCACCCAGGGAAGCTGGGTGCATAGGTGTCTTTTCGTGTTGGGTTTCGTCGTCGTTTTCTATGGAGAGCTGCAAAGAAGTGCTGCAGGCGACCAGAGGAAAAGTGTCCGGGTGGATCCAAGGGTGGATCGGAGATGTGAAGAACCTGAAAGAAGAGGGGACATAGTCTGGGTCACTAGCCAGTGACCAGGAAGGTACCAGGAAGGAACCAGGCGATGTCGGGTGCTTTGAAGGTGAAGAAGGTGCGTTTGTCTCTTCAGCCACGAGGTCCAGGAGGCATCAATGATGACCAGGCACTGGATTTGAGCTGTCCCATAACGGATCTAGATGACTGCAGTGTTGGTATCCGGATTGGACCCAACAAGCCTTGGCAACCGCAAACCATGCAGGATGACAAGATTGGCTCTGTTGCAGACAAGCAAGATCTGTGGCATTTCTCCTTTTCAGGGAAGCTGGAGCAAGCCTGGAGCAATCAGAAAAACAAGTTACATTTAAGATGGCGTCTTCAGGGACCTTACTAGCCAACAGGCAAGGAAACAGGAAGAGGTGTCAAGCTCAAATGCAAAGGTGGGGCCCATGGGACACTCGCAGAGTGTGGGGGCCTGGGCTTTGGTGCAAATGGTGCTTGGGGCTGGGGCTTCTCGTACTCCAATGCACAACTTACTGAGACTTCAGGAAAGCAGTGCAGGTAGCAAAATGCAGGATGTGCAAGATGTCTGGTCCCACGTCTCTCGTGGACGCCACTGGTCTCAGCTTTGCTGTGGATGTGGATCGGGGTCAGAGAAGTCTGAAAGTCTAGTTCTTGAATGTGGGATGGATGGTGCACCAAAAAAAGAAGTCTGTAGCAGGTATGATATGTAGAAAAAGTTCCTTCCTTTATTATTAGAAATCTTTAAAAGGCCTTTTAAAGATTTCTAATAATAAAGGAAGGAACTTTTTCTACATATCATACCTGCTACAGACTTCTTTTTTTGGTGCACCATCCATCACACATACAACTTGGTATCTGCCCTGACAGTGGAGCTCCTATGTGGCTAGCTCCGGATGTGACTTGCACAACTATCTAAAAAACTTCCAACTTTGAAATTCGAGTGCGAACCTTGGTCAGCCACAGCTTGCTTTATTCACATTGAAAGTCCAGTTCTTGAGTCGCAGAGTATTCGGGTTCCGACAGGAGCCTTGAAACTGCAGACTGGCAAAGTTGCTGTTGGTGCCTGTTTGCACAGGGTGGTCACTCCTTGAGCACAAGGGAGATGTCTTCCATCTTCCAGTCACAATGGAATGTTAAAGGTCCAAGATATGTCTTTCAAAGATTCGTCCAGGATAACCTAAAGTCCTGGGGACACAGCTCCTATACTTATACTAGAAATGGGGGCTGGATTACCTGACTAGGTCCCTCCTATGGGTGGACCTGAGAAGGGGGTGGTTACACCCCTTTCCCTTTGTCCAGTTTCGCACCAGAGCAGGGCTGGAGTGCCCCAGCAACTGGTTTGAACCGGCTATGCATGGAGACCTTGTGTGCCCCAGGCAGTGTCTGGAAAAGCATCTGCAGATGCAGCCCTCCCTGCCCCAATACACAAAACCCTGTCTGGGGAGGTGCTGGCACCTCCCTGGACAGGAAATCTATTGCCCATGTCTCCCCTACCGGAGTTGTGTACAGCAGCAGGAGGTCAGACTTGTGTCTGTGGCAGCAGCATCCATTTTGTGATGCTTAGGCTCTGTTTAACTTTAACCGGGTGTTAGAACTGGGGGTCTCTAGTTGGCAGAGGTAGGTACCACTGTCCAAATAGGGACCCTTGCTTCTAGTCAGGGCAAGGAGATAACCCTCTTAGATAACCCCTGCTCGCCCTCTAGGTAGCTTGGCCTGAGCAGTCTAGGCTAACCAGAGGCAATGCGTAAAGTATTTGTACCAACACTCACAGTAACACAGTGAAAACACCACAAACTGATCCCACAACAGTTTAGGAAAATAAAGGTATTTATTCTAAACTACACAAGACCAAAACGACAAAAATCCAACATACACAGTTCAAGAATATGGTTTCAAAAGAGTTCTTAAGGTTGTAATCAAAGTTCTTTAAGTTGCGATCAAATAATCCACAGATGCGTGAAAAGTTCACAGTTGCGTCACGTTTACTCACAGTACCTTTTAGATGCAAAAAAGTTCCACAAGCAGGAAGCTGGTGCGGTGGAAACAAGCGATGCGTTACTCCTGAGACCCTGGGGAGGCGATGCGACAGCCCTGCTGCAGCAGCGGGCGTGTTGCGACGAATCCGGTCTGTATGGGGAGGAAGGCCACTTGCATGGATTCCGGTGCGTAGGTTCCGTAGGAAGTCTGTTCTCGCAAAGGCACGATGCGATGATCTCGTAGGGGCTGCGACGGTCTCCGGGGCGACGATGCGCGGTCCAGCGGTGATCCTCTCTCTCGCAGCTCCTCGATGCGATGGTTCTGGGACGATGCTCGCAGCAACGTGATACGGTCCGCAAGCAAGCGGTGCGGTGATCTCACCCAGCGGCGACAGGGTCTGCGACGACACTCGCAGCGATGTTCGATTCTCCCACACCGGTCTGGTGCGTCCCGCAAACAAAGGATGCGACGGCTCTGGCAGCGGCGTCAGGCGTTGCGCCGATCTCGACCTTCGTAGCGGCGGGAAACTTCTCGCACTGTCGGGGATGCGCTCCGCAAGCGAGCGATGCGACACTTTTCAGTTTCAAAAGTCTCTCAAGCTTAGTTTCAAGCTTCCCAGCTCAGGTTCAACTTCCAGAGGCCCCACAACTGGATCAAGCACTCTAGGAAGGACAGAACTCTCTCAGCAGAGTTCAGGGAAACTGGGGGTGAAGTCCTTTTGTTCCTGGGACTTCAAAAACAGGGAGCCAGCTCTTCTCAGGCCCTTGGAGATTCCTTCAAGACCGGGGACACAGCTCACAGCAAAGTCCTTCCCCTCTCCTTGGCAGCAAAGCAACAGCAGGTCAGTACAGCAGAGCAACAGCAGGACAGTCTTCCTTCTTCAGAGTCAGCTTTCTCCTTGGCAGAGGTTCTTTCTTGATTCCAGGATGATCTAATTTTCTGTTGTCAGGGGTCCTGTACTTATACCCCTAACGTCTTTGTTCTCTCTGTGCATGTGGGCCCTGAGCCCGGTCTGAACCAGTTCTGGGTGGATCCTGAGCACTTTGTTTTGCTGGCTGCATCTTTCCTTTCAGAGTGAGGGGCAGGGTTCTCAGTCGCCCAGCAGGAGGTGGAGCCAGCATTGTGGCAGGCAGGCACAGCCCTATTCAGCCCAGGTGCTAACTCCTCCCGCCACTCAGGTTGCAATTGCATTCATTCAGCCTAGGGCTGACTCATCCAGCCTCTGGGGGAATTCCCCAGCCCCTGTCACTCACAAACCAGACAGTCAATACACAAACAGGCCCAGGCACACAGAAGGGTCAGACAAGAGGACAGCAACTTTCTAAAAGTGCTGTTCTCAAACACAGGATTTAAAAACAACCTTTCCTAAAAGATGTGTTATTAAATTCTGAGTTCAGGGATACTAGATACTTATGTCCTATCTTGTTCCTATGGGAAGAAATGCTGTTAACCACTGTAGCCAGCATCCCCCATGTTAACCTATGGAGCAAGATAGCCTTACAATAGTGAAAACCGAAAATGGCTGTAATTCACTACCAGAGCATGTCACCTGCACTAGGACATGCTCTACCTTTCACATACACTGCACCCTGCCCAGGGGGTACCTTGGGCCTTCCATAGGGGTGACTGATACGCACGAAAAGGGAAGGGTTAGGCCTGGTCAGTGGGGACACTGACCAGGAGGACATGGCAGTTCTAAACTGCCCATAGGCGCTGCAGTGATAGGCCTGAGACACCATTTTTAGAGCTACTCCTGTGGGTGGCACAATCAGTGCTGCAGGCCCACTAGTAGCATTTGTCATCACCAGCCCTGGCACACCCAGTGCACTTTACTAGGGACTTCATGGTGATACAAATATGCCAAACATGTATATCCAATCATAATAACAATTTACATAGAGAGCATATGCACTTTAGCACTGATCAGCAGTGGTAAAATGCGCAGAGTCCTATTGCCAACAGCCACGGGTCAGGAAAAATAAGGGAGGAAGAAGAAAAAAGTTTGGGGATGACCCTGCAAGAAGGGCCAGTTCCAACACAACCCCCTTCCAGCCTAAAGCCAGGGTAGACCAAACGATACCTTGATGGGATTCCCTGCTTAAGGCGACAGAACACGGAACCTGGCCCAAACGGCAGGGCACTATTCCTGTTCTACGCCTTCCTGAACCTAGTTGTATCACTCTATCCATACTCTCAGGGTCCACTATGCCAATCCATATGGAACCCTTCCCCTCACCTGTGGACACCACCTGTGCAGCACCTAACCTTAGTTTCCTCACAGGTGTGTCCCAACAGACCAACAGCAAGCCACAGTGACCACCAACAGTGATCAGGGATGAGACCCAGGCCTCATGCCTCTCATGGCTCCCAAACCCCTGTGGCATCAGAGGGTGGGGGGCAGTAGCCCCAGGTGCTTGGCACCCTTTGTCCACTCTCTCTCTTGTCAGTTCAGGTCTGACACTCTGGCACTGACCCACCAGTCCCGGACCTGTATCTGTCCACCAAGACAACCAAGAACACAACTTTCCTACCAGTTCAGGACCTCCCTCCAGCAACTGGTCTCCCAACCTAGGGTTTAACCCCCTCAGGTTGCACCGGGGTCAGAGGGGAGTGCTCCCTCCCTCTGCACCCCCTTCCGGAACGCTGCACCCTCCCTACTGGAGGGGTACCCCTGGGAACCATATTGGTCAGGACACTGGTTACAGATGTCCTTCCTTCCAGGTCAGGCAGATCCTGAACCTGGTCTCCCAACCCAGGGACCAAAACCTGCGGTTGTGCATTCGCCTGGCATGCCAGGACTTCTGGGGACTCACATAGTACCCCCTTGAGGGTGACACACAACTCATGTGTCCTGTGACAGTCTGCCTGGCGCAGATCTCCCGACCCCTGTCCACCTGACAGTGCGGGAAGATCCCCCAGGACAGAAGTGGTGTCACCATGGTCACTCCTGGGAGACTCAGCCCTTCTGACTGGTCCCTGACCCACTGGTTTTCCCACTGGGGCCCCTTCCCCCTCTCACCCCTCAGTCTGGACTTCTGTACCCTCCCAAATGGAGCGGCACTGCCAAACACCAGAACTGATGGAGGCCTGGTTACAGGCACTCCCCGTTCAACAGACACTGGTAGATCCTCCTCAAATGGCCTACAAGGACAGTCTAGGTCCCCAACCTGGTGTTCCCTTAAGGAACCCTCCAGGCCCTGAGACTGGGTTTCGGGCACCGTGAGACACACCGTCCCACACTCATTCCTTCTCCACTGAGACCGGACATGAGCCCCTATACCCCTCCCACTACACTGGGACCTAACCGGGCTACACTGAACCTCTTCCACCTCACAGGTCTGGAAGATATCTAAGCCACTCCTTTTGGGATCACTTCCCAATGCCTCCTCAGACTCTCTGGAATTCACCAAGAGGTCTGCCTCCAACGCAAGCTCTCTTGGGTCAGAGAACTCACACTCCACCGGGTGTTGGCATAGCTCTGGAAAACAGGGACTTAAAATATGCTCTCCATCAAATGAATCACACAGCCCCCCACAGTTGTTAACCAAGCTACCCATTGCCTCACCCTCCAGTGCCTCACACAAGTACCCCACACCACTCTCCTGAGACTGGCAAGACAGTATCTGACTGTCTCTGTCACACAACCCACACTCTTCTGGCTGGTCTTCACTCCCTCACACCAAGGTTTCTACCACGGCGGAACCCCTCTCCCTGTACCTCTCATCTAGAGTCAGTAGAGTGTCCCTCCCACCACTGGGAATATGGTCCCCTGTGCCAGTCCCCCAATCTACTTCAGGAACACTGCACTCCACTGGAACTACATCATAAACCTGAACCCCCTGGTGTATGTTGATCCCCTCCCTCAAGTCAGGTGCCCCATCTCTGGGTGTTTGTACCTTTCTCTCAGCACTAGATATCATAACCATGCTGCTACCATCTGAGCTGGACTCCACCTCCAACTCAGCAAAGCTCCTCTCTTGAGCTACCCATGTTTCTTCTTCAGCTGAGACCCTCATGGCCTCACGCCTCTTGAGCTCCATCTCAAGCTTCCTCATTCGTAATTCATGGGCCAAGGACAATTTCAATTCCTCCAGGGCACGGGCATGTTTGCTCTCCTCCGCCGCCCTTTCCTTTTCCATTTGCTTCATCTTCATTTCAAGCCTCAACATTTCTAATTTATGATCTCTAGCCCTTTGGTTTTCCTCCAACTCCTCTGGGGAAAAACTTTCAGCTGAATGGTTGCTGCCAGCCCTTGAGGCTGCTCTGGACACAGGCAGATCCTGTGGCCTGAAACCATCCCTCTGTGCATTCTCATCCACTTCTGCATCATCTGTCTCCCCAGCCTTTTTGGTCTCCCACCAGGCCCTTAAGGCCTCCTGTAGCTCCTCCTTCTTGGAGCGGCACTTCATGGGGCATCCAAAGTCCCTGCAGAACTGCCTGAGTTGACCTACTTTGTAATCACTTAACATTTCAATATCAAACTCCAGTTCTGCAACATCACTTGCTGGTTTACCATTCTGAGACATGATGCTTGGATTC
Organism: Lissotriton vulgaris; assembly: GCF_964263255.1. NCBI lineage: Eukaryota > Metazoa > Chordata > Amphibia > Caudata > Salamandridae > Lissotriton > Lissotriton vulgaris. Next base: position 72,870 of record NW_028241075.1, on the reverse strand, counting down.
TTTCAGGGTTACGATCAGAAATAGCAAAAATCAAAAACCAGTAGTATGCGGTGGCATAGTGGTCTGCACTCACTAGTGATGTACACCAATTACTGTGGGTCAAGTACAAATACAAGTTCAAATCCCACCGCCTGACCACCAATGTTAGAACTGGGGGTCTCTAGTTGGCAGAGGTAGGTACCACTGTCCAAATAGGGACCCTTGCTTCTAGTCAGGGCAAGGAGATAACCCTCTTAGATAACCCCTGCTCGCCCTCTAGGTAGCTTGGCCTGAGCAGTCTAGGCTAACCAGAGGCAATGCGTAAAGTATTTGCACCAACACTCACAGTAACACAGTGAAAACACCACAAACTGATCCCACAACAGTTTAGGAAAATAAAGGTATTTATTCTAAACTACACAAGACCAAAACGTCAAAAATCCAACATACACAGTTCAAGAATATGGTTTCAAAAGAGTTCTTAAGGTTGTAATCAAAGTTCTTTAAGTTGCGATCAAATAATCCACAGATGCGTGAAAAATTCACATTTGCGTCACGTTTACTCACAGTACCTTTTAGATGCAACAAAGTTCCACAAGCAGGAAGCTGGTGCGGTGGAAACAAGCGATGCGTTACTCCTGAGACCCTGGGGAGGCGATGCGACAGCCCTTCTGCAGCAGCGGGCGTGTTGCGACGAATCCGGTCTGTATGGGGAGGAAGGCCACTTGCGTGGATTCCGGTGCGTAGGTTCCGTAGGAAGTCTGTTCTCGCAAAGGCACGATGCGATGATCTCGTAGGGGCTGCGACGATCTCCGGGGCGACGATGCGCGGTCCAGCGGTGATCCTCTCTCTCGCAGCTCCTCGATGCGATGGTTCTGCGACGATGCTCGCAGCGACGTGATGCGGTCCGCAAGCAAGCGGTGCGGTGATCTCACCCAGCGACGACAGGCTCTGCGACGACACTCGCAGCGATGTTCGATTCTCCCGAACCGGTCTGGTGCGTCCCGCAAACGAAGGATGCGACGGCTCTGGCAGCGGCGTCAGGCGCTGCGCCGATCTCGACCTTCGTAGCGGCGGGAAACTTCTGGCACTGTCGGGGATGCGCTCCGCAAGCGAGCGATGCAACACTTTTCAGTTTCAAAAGTCTCTCAAGCTTAGTTTCAAGCTTCCCAGCTCAGGTTCAACTTCCAGAGGCCCCACAACTGGATCAAGCACTCTAGGAAGGACAGAACTCTCTCAGCAGAGTTCAGGGAAACTGGGGGTGAAGTCCTTTTGTTCCTGGGACTTCAAAAACAGGGAGCCAGCTCTTCTCAGGCCCCTGGAGATTCCTTCAAGACTGGGGACACAGCTCACAGCAAAGTCCTTCCCCTCTCCTTGGCAGCAAAGCAACAGCAGGTCAGTCCAGCAGAGCAACAGCAGGACAGTCTTCCTTCTTCAGAGTCAGCTTTCTCCTTGGCAGAGGTTCTTTCTTGATTCCAGGATGATCTAATTTTCTGTTGTCAGGGGTCCTGTACTTATACCCCTAAAGTCTTTGTTCTCTCTGTGCATGTGGGCCCTGAGCCCGGTCTGAACCAGTTCTGGGTGGACCCTGAGCACTTTGTTTTGCTGGCTGCATCTTTCCTTTCAGAGTGAGGGGCAGGGTCCTCAGCCGCCCAGCAGGAGGTGGAGCCAGCATTGTGGCAGGCAGGCACAGCCCTATTCAGCCCAGGTGCTAACTCCTTCCACCACTCAGGTTGCAATTGCATTCATTCAGCCTAGTGCTGACTCATCCAGCCTCTGGGGGAATTCCCCAGCCCCTGTCACTCACAATGTGGTAAATATTTTACCGTATACTATTTTTGCCATATAATTTCAGACAGGTTACAAAAGAATAGCTCAATCAAATGAGAGGCAGAGTCCGTGGTGTCTGAGTCATAAGGGCTTTAATCATAAAGGATGACTAAATGACTCGAGTCAATGGAGATCTAGTCCATCAATACAAGGGTTCGGGTATGCAATGATGGCAGGAAAAGATGTCAACGATTTATTCACAGTACATGACATATATAGTAAAATGACACAATAGTATTGAATACAGTAGGCGTGACAAGTGAAATGTATATGATAAGAACACATGTGCGTAGCAAAAAGGCGTGAACTTGGGTGTGCACAGAGGCGTGAACTAGAAACGTCACAGAAAAGTGTCATAAATGGGTGGATGCTTAGAGAATTCTTGCAGAGTCAGCTGAAACCTATGGCCTGGATGCGCGCGCAGCTAATATGACGTGTGATTGACGTGCACCGGGAGGAAGCTAAGAGTCTGACTTTTAACACTAGTAGAAGAGACAGAAGTCTGGCATGTCAGATCGACCTGTCCCTAAACATATCTGATATCATGTATTTGGAGGATGTTTAATCTAGAGGAAAAGGTCTCTTGGGCAGAGGCTATTCTATACTGAATGTATGCGTGTCTAGGTGCAAATGCTCGGAGCCAGGGGCCTACCATGGTAACGGGAACTGTAAATTACTTGCACGGAGACAGGGAGACTTGCTCTTTGCTCTGCAGCCGGGGATATGTTTACCTAAATCACTAGACAGGAATGTGTTTTCGAGGAGCGGAGCTGGCTACGCTGATAACTTGAAGGTAAAATACTGTTTTTGGCAGGCAGACCAGGCCGAGCCGGGCACCGCTCGGTTGGCAGGAAGTAAGGCAGAGGTCAGGGATGCGTCTCCATGCTGCAGCTTTCAGAGGCAGAGACAGAAATGGCTTGAAGACAGAATATCAGGGCCTAGCTCGGCAGAGCCAGGAAAACGTGAAAGTGCACCATATAAAGACGGTGGCACAGCATACTTAGGAACGGAATTATCGATCCATTCATGGTGGATCTGATAGAGGACATGTTAACGTTGGACGCAAATGTATTTGCGTCTTCAGATTCGGTTGTGGAGGGAAATTACATGTACTTGCAGTTCGTACATGGAGCCGTTGGGGTCTACGTTAGGGGACACAATTTACCATAAAAATTCCAATTACCTCATTCCCTCCTTGTCCCCTACGGACCCTTCATGATATGTCTATTTTCATGAGACCATCAATCTGTTCATATAACATCATTTGCTCTTCTTTCTTTCTTCTGGAATGGGAACGTGCACTTGAATGGGGAACACAAGCTGTGGCGCACAAGCCGCAAATCGCTGGCCCACATTGTAAACATAAACAACAACTGAATACTATGGCCAATATGATTCCTAGGAATGACAGTAGTTTCCATCCCCAGGCTGTTACTACACTCCAGAGCCAACCGGACCAAGTCCAGGAGCCTGGATTCTGGTGTATCAGATGGGCAATCTCGTGAAGTCGGGTAATGGCTTTATAGACTGATGGCGCATTATTTGGAATAAATACGCAGCAACTGGATCCGATGACTCTACAAGCCCCGCCCCTATCGGCCAGGATGACGTCAAGGACAAGGCGGTTCTGAAGAACAACAAGTCTCATAGCAGACTGCTCCTCTGTTAAGTTGCCCAAAGCTGAAGTAGTCTCGTTCACTACTGCTTCTAGTATTCTAGTTAACTTGCATATCAGCTTACTATTGGAGACAGTTCCTAGATAGGGAAAGAATCCTTTATTGAAATCTGTATATTGTTCCCATGTAGTTTCAGTCTGATCAACTATTGGGAGGTCTCTTTTGTGTCTAACAATATTAAGGCGGGAATTTCTGTGATAGTCGGATGGGGCTAGAAATACTGGTGGTAATAGGAATACAATGAAACAGGTACCATCCCAATCTGGAGGTAAACGGACATAAGCTGTCTGACCACATATAAAATAGGAATGTCGGGAAGCTTTGAATGTAGACTTGCCTTGATCACTGAATTCGACCACAGTAGTACAGTCACTGTGACCTAGATGTACTGAGCCATTCTTTCGGACACATAATACACCTTTCGCTGGTAGAACTGATATGGATGGCAAGTCTGGACTGGTTTCTGACTGAACATTTAGAATCATGAGGTTAAGTGTAAAATTGCCTAATCCATACACTTCGTTTTCTAGATCTGTCCCTGTCATTTGTGGAAGACCTTCTTCGTTCTGGAAACATGCTTTGTTCATGACTGTGTTCAGATTTCCCCATATCCAATTGCCTTAGGAAACCTTAGAGTCAGTGTCTATAGAAGATATTAAACTAAACCAGGCACCACAGGAACCATTATGTGTAAACGGGTAAGGAAAGAGAGGCAGAGCTCCCTTGTAGTTCTGATAGGGAGGGAGTCGGCCACATATCCAACAATTAGTAGCATTGTTGATCTGGTGAGAATGGTGTAACATACGAATGAATGTATTGTTGCGCAGTGCAAGTCGATAAGATAATTCGTGTGGGGGTAAAGCACTAAACGTGTGTTCTGCAGTGTTGTTAGGAAAATGTGCAAGAGGAAAATACATATAAAGCATCCAACTTAAAGCAATAATCGTAAGACTCAGAAAAAACATAATAAGTAATGTGCAGACGCATCTGCTCTGGAGACTTTTACAATATTTTCGTTTCTTGGTCTCCTGACTATCTCTCTCTCTATTTGGGTCTAACTTATACATTGTCAGAACTGCCTAACCGCTTCACCCAGGGGGGGACTTAAACAATTAAACTGTCTGACTTACTAGACCTCAACTTTTGGCGATACTCCTCTTGGGGAGTTTTCTCTAGAAGGGGAAGTTTGGTATCAGTCACTGGTACGTGGGAGTTCTGGATTCGGAATTTGGCGGAAGTCCATAATGTCTTTTCACGTGACTTGAGTGGAGCCAGCCCTTACGGCCCTCCAATTTGACGGCAGTCCTTGTAGTTAACAAAACAATTTTCGGCTCCTTCCAGTGGGGCTCCAGCGGACTCTTCCGATCAAAGTTGCGGATGTATACGAGGTCACCAGGGACGATCTTGTGTGGCTTCACCTAGGTGTTGTCTGGGAAGGCTGCCGCGACCTGTGAACGACATGATTGTAGTGCAGACATCAAGGAAGCAAGGTAATCTGTCAGCATAGTACTATCAACATCAGTAATCTTTTGCGGCAGAGGCGTCCCCCACATATTAGGAGGTCTACCGAAGACCACCTCATTCGGGATAGCCCTGTTCTGGAATGTGCTACCATTCTCATATAAAAAAGAGCAACTGGCAATGCTACTATCCAATCCACTCCCTTCTCTTTACACACTTTTGCAAGGCGAGTTTTCAGAGTCTGATTGTGCCGCTCCACGAGACCTGCTGCCTCTGGATGCCGGACACAGTGAAACTTCCACTGGTATCCCAATAGAAGAGAGACCTGCTTCATGAGTTCGGATGAGAATGGCTGACCGTTATCTGAATACACGACACGGGGCAAACCGTATCGAGGGAAAAACTCACGAACCAACTGCCTGGCAGTGGTCGGGGCAGTGTAATCTGGGACGGGATATGCTTCTGTCCATCGGGATAGGGCACAAACAACTACGAGGACATACTTAAATCCTCGGCATCTGTCCATCTGGATATAATCCATCTGGAGGACTTCAAAAGGATAGTCGGGAGGATGGAATCCACCTTGCTCTACGGGAATCCCTTTTCCTGGATTGAACTGACAACAGATCATGCAGGTACGCACTTTCTGTTTCGCTGCTGCTCGTAAATGCTTGTTGAACCAGAGATTCTGTACACTATCTAACATAGCTTTTTCTCCTAAATGTGCTGGACTATGTGCTGTGTTAATGATAACTTGAACCATAGAGTCGGGGAGAAACCATGTGGTCTTTCCCTTCGTCATCCATCCTTGGTCTGTCTGGACCCCTCCTTGTTCAGTCCATTTCTTTATTTCATCTGGAGTGGCATGTGTCTGTATGTCGATGACATCTTGTGTGGGGTCCCTGACTGTCATACAATGTGTCTGTGAAGTTGCATTCGTCTTTGTCATGTCAGTCGTTTGAGTATGAGTCAGTGCTGTATGTTTCGCTATTCGATCTGCAAAGTCGTTACCTTGAGAAATTTTGTCTGTAACTTTCGTATGTGCCTTACACTTCATGATAGCTATGGCTGTAGGCAAATGTATTGCTTCTAACAGAGCTTGAATGAGGGGGCCATGCTGTATCTTGGCTCCGTGAGAGGTCAAGAAACCTCTTTCTTGCCAGAGTACACCGAAGTCGTGAACAACTCCGAATGCATAACGTGAATCTGTGTATATATTTACTTTCAAGTCCTTGGCTCGTATACAGGCTTGGGTCAGAGCAATAAGCTCCGCTGCTTGGGCTGACAGGGTGTCAATGCGATGTGTTTCTATGACATCAGTTTCAGTGGTCACTGCATACGCGGCCACTAACTCTCCTGTGCTTGTTCTTAGACATGAACCGTCCACATAAAGTGTCAGGTCTGGATCGGGTAATGCGACATCTGTCAAGTCTTGTCTGGGTTTCGTAACTGTGTCAACTACTTCCACGCAGTCATGTGGAGTAGGGTCTGTTGTGCTTGATGGTAAAAGTGTAGCAGGATTCAGTGTATTACAGCGTCTGATTTCTATGTGTGGTTGGAATAACGTCAATTCATAACCTGTCAGTCGTGCTATAGTCAAGTGTTGAGTCTGTGTTCTGTTTAAAAGAACCTCTACAGAATGTGGAACTTGTACTGTCAATTGATGTCCTAATACAATGGAGTCACTTTGTCTGATTGCTAGAGCTGTAGCTGAAACTGACTTTAAGCATGCAGGCAAGGCCTGGGCTACTGGATCCAATGTGCTCGAAAAATAAGCACACGGTCTGTGTTTGTCTGCTTGTAACTGAGTGAGAACCGACAACGCTGTGCCACCGCGTTCTGAGACAAAAAGTGTAAAAGGTTTGGTGTAACATGGTGTCGCTAAAACTGGTGCTTGACATAAGGCTTTCTTTAATTCGTCAAAAGCTTGTGTATGTTCCTGAGTCCATGGGAGAACAGACGAAGACGCTGCCTCCTGTGTTGTCAACTGTATGAGTGGTTTAGCTAGAAATGCATATTGTGGAATCCATTGTCTGCAATAGGAAGTGAGTCCAATAAAAGCTCGTACTTCTTTCTGTGTCTTGGGTTGCGGAAGATGTGCAATTAACTGAATTCGTTCAGGTGTCAGCTGCCTACCCCACTTGGTCAGCAAGTGCCCAAGGTACACCACTTGCTGAGCACAGAATTGTAGCTTCGAAGGAGACACCTTGTGTCCCTTGTCCGCCAGGAAATGCAAAACTGTCAGTGATGCTTGTTCACATTCTGGTTCACTACGGGCGGTGATCAATAGATCATCGACGTACTGAAGTAGGGCAGTGTTGGCAGGCATGTGAATACTGTCAAGATGTCTTTTCAATGCTTGGCTGTAGATGCTGGGGCTTTCTGTGAATCCTTGAGGTGCGCGTGCAAATTTGAAGCTTCGGCCATTTAAACAGAATCCGAAAAGATATTGGCTTTCCGAGTCAATAGGAACACTAAAGAAGGCGTTCTTGAGATCGATTACAGTAAAGAACGTCGCTTCAGAATCAATAGCTGTCAATAAAGACGAAATATCTGGGACCACGGGATACTGTGGTACAATGCATTTATTCAATTCTCGTAAATCGATAACTAATCGATAAACTGGAGGTGCATTTGGATCAGTACGTTTAAGAATTGGAATGATAGGGGAATTACAAACATTGGAGTCGGTTTCTACAACCACTCCTTGTGCAATGAGCTCGTCAATGATTTCCAGTAAAGCCACTACAGCATCTGGTGGTAACTTGTATTGTCGAATGCGTGGTAGTACTACTCCTGGCTTGAGTGTAACACGATATGGAGTAATGTGCATACAACCTACATCAGTGGGGCCTTTTGCCCATAAATGTGCAGGAACATTCTGTAACCTGGGGTCAAAATCTCTCAATACATAATGGCCTTTGAAATCACGAAGGAACAACCTTACTCCTTCCGGAGAACAACAAATCACAGCTCCTAGAGCTTTCAGAGTCTTTATACCAAGCAAGTTTTCTGGGCATGATTTCGTGAGCAGTAAATCTGTAGTGCGGGACAATGGACCAACTGCAAGGGGAACAGGTTTCGATACTTCGTTAACGATAGGCTTTCCTGAAAAACCAAGGGAAACATTCTGTGAGCCTGCGAGGGGTGCCCCTGGAACCTCGTCGTGACTGATTGTTGTCCTGCTTGCCCCTGTGTCAATTAAAAATTTTCTATCTATCCCTAATACCTGACTGTGTACATAAGGGCCTTCTTGATCTACAGGAACCTCGATAAGAGGCAAGCCAACCTTCCTCTCTAGGCTGTTTCATGTGTATTGCTGGTAATCGGGGTAATCAGATTGTGCATACTGGTACATCTGCTGTGTGACATGTTGTGTTGCGGCAATGGGCTGTGGCTGTGGTACTGCTACGGTCTGTTGTGGAACCTGCATAGGCTGGACGTTCTGTGGAACGTGTTGTTGGACCAGGTCCTGTCTAGGAGGACGCGGTCTCCCTTTAGTTTTACCTGTAGCAATGTTGTGTTTCAGAACTGCACAATCGTTTACATAGTGACCTGGCTGTTTACAATAGTTGCATATCCCTTTAACAGGAGCTGCTGAATTTGAGTTATTGGCTTGTGTCGTACCCCTTTTATGACCGTCAGCTGGAACTGACTGAGCAACTAGTACTTTCATTTTCGTGTCTTTCATACGTCTCTGTTCGTGATCATGTTCTTCTCCAATTCTGTTCTGGTGATACTGTAACATTTGTAACATTTGGGAAGGCGAATTAGCTTGCCATGTGCTCTCGACTTTCAGTACACGGTTCTTAACCTGGGGCAATGAATTCTCGACTAATTTGGATACAAAAAGGTGTGGGTATGACTCGCTACTTGTTTTCAGGCCGCTATTAATAATAAAACATTTCTCAAATCGGGAATAAAAATCACTAGTGTCTTCGTCCGGTTTCTGTTTGCAGGCTGAGATTGCATCCCAGTCCCCCTTTTTAGTTGCTAACAATCTTGGCAAAACCTGTACTAACAATCCTGGTAATGCTTTAGTTTTATCCCCAAGTCCTACACCTGGGGTTCGAGTCGTTTCTTCAGCTTCTAATGCAGCCCAATCAATCTTTTTGTCTCCCACCTCCCATTCTTTTTCTTTGAGTTTCTCGTAAATACCGGCAGGCAATAACACTTTCAATATTTTCATAATGTCGGGATAGGTGTAATCTCCCATGAGTAACATGTCTTTTATTTCACGGTGGAAACCTGCAGGGTCTTTATCATGACTGGGCACTATTTTCTTCATTTCCAATAATTCCATTTTAGTTATGGGCCTGTATACATACACACGTGCAAAGGTATCATCAGGGTGCCGGATTGGATGTACTTCTCGTAAAGGATTCTGTTTGTCAAAGTGATATGGTTGCCTGACTGGGGGTGGAACGGAAACAAGATGTGGAGTCAAGAAAGTTCTATATTTGTGGCGTTGTTCTAAAATCGTTTCAATTAGACCAGTACCTAGACCTCTCCATCTTCTCAGGAGTAAGTCCTGTAATAAACTATATAACGGACCTGGATCAGATGCTTGGTTTTCATACTGTATAATGAGGTGTTGGGTCATGTATATACCAGCTAGTCGCTGTTCTTCGGGAGTAAGACTTAAAAATGTTTGCACTACTGAATCGTCTTTATATATGCTGTCATCTCCGGCCCACTGTACTGCGGACCGGGCTAGTTCCTGATCACGTAGGGTACTGAGTTCATGATAACCTACCCTTTCTTTCAGTACTTTGTCAGTGATTTGGAATACATGTTCAAGGGTACATTGCTCTGGTATCGGACATAGGTAACGTTTCTTGTTTTCTAACCGAATGGGTCTATCGAAGGGCCTATCAATAGGATACGGTCTAGGGAGTTTCTCTCTACCTACATATGCCACCATGTCTCTACTTGCTAGTTGCGAAGTTTCTGCTGGATTCTCTGGTTCTTCCTCCTCTGAGGAGTCCTGATCGTCTGTTTCGAGTTGTTTTTCAGATTCTCGACGGGCATGTATTGTTACTATTTCTTTACGGATCTTTCTAACCATAGCATGTACACATTTCTCTCTATCATGTTTACCCTCTGAAATATTCTGACTCCATCTGATCAATCTATCCATCTCATTTTGTGGAAAACTGGGCTGATCTTGTTCCCTTATCAAACAATTAACTAAAAATCGCATAATTAAACGTTGAGTCTCAACTTTGACGTGACATGGCTTCACCAACACACTCCGGTCTTTCTCCTGTTCTAATAAAATGATACAGATTGTCTAGATGGTCTGGCATTTCTGGTAACAATATCAAATAATCTGTAACACGTCTTAAACGTAGAGACGCTAACAACATGGGTCCTGTTTTACCAAGCACTGTGTCATATCTGCAATCTGTGAGCTGTTCTTTGAGCTTTTCGGCTGGGGCACCTTTAGGTGTTCGCGACATTGCGAATTCTCTCATTGTCACTCGTTGTAACTGTGGCGGGGTGCGGTAACCTCCTGTAGCACCTCCTGAGGCGGAGGCTTGAGCATAACCTGTCTGTAGGGTCGGCATCTGCTGTAACGGGGTTGGAACCTGAACCGTGCCAGACCCGAAAGGATTAAGCGGATGATTAGGGGGAACAACAGGTACGGGTGCAGGAAGCGGTGCAGGAGGGGTCTGCTGTTGCGGACCCGGGGGCTGATGATCATGGGGTAGGTTATTGTCAGCAGGTGGTACATGGGCAGGTACATTGGTATATGCGGGAGCTACATCGTCTAAATAGGAAGAAAGGAAAATATCTGCTGCGGTCTTGTGACGTAATTTAGTCGGAACCAATGGAGGGGGCAGATTTTTCGGTGTTTCCGGGGTCGCCTTGGGCAGGCCCTCGGCCAGGATACAGTCCTGTCATAATGGCATTACTCTGTCTGTCGTGTTGTTCCATTCTAACTCGTTCTCCTTCTTCTAGTAGTTCTTTTTCTTTGGCTTTTTCAGAATCCTCTCTACTTTTCTCTGCTTTTCTGAGTGCTTTCTCTGTCCGTCTATGTGATTCTTTACGCCATAATTCAATGGCATCTTTCTGTGACTGTCGGGCTTTCTTTTTCCACAACGCTTCCTCTACTCTCATGATGCACTCGGCATCCCATGTCCCTGTAACGGGCCATCTCTGATTCTCTGCCAAGTCTTTCGTGTATTCCACCCACAAGTCGAGAAATAATATGGCATCTAAGCCGTGCTTGTGGTACATAAAATATCCAGGAGTGTCCCTGGGTGGGATGGGAACAGCTTCCTCGAGTATCCCTTTTCTAGTTCCTATCTGTCGTAATTTCGAGAATAAAGGCATCGCTACCTCGGTCTAGACACTATACACAATGAACACAGTAACAAAATGCGAACAATCACTCATACCACGACATTTGAAACACATGGAAACATTACGAAACGAACAATAATAACCATATAATTCAATACTAGATGCACTGCTAAACAGTACAGATACACTGCTAAAACAGTGCAGACCGAGTCTGTGTACCCAAACCCGTCTTGACCGGACACAAATTAATGCACCCGTCTAGATGCGTCCCCAGCAACGGTACTCACCGGGAAACACGGAACGAAGGCCTCGGAAACTTGACTGGACTGGACTGACGTCACTGCTTCTGCCGCGCACTACGCATGCGCCTCGACACTACAGGTGGGTCTCTCGATACCTCGGACACTGCTCTCTCGGCTGGGCTTTGGTCGGGATCCTCCGCACTCCTCACCGCCTCGTCTGGATGTCGGCCGCAGTCTCCGTCACCTCCGTAGGCCTGAGGGAGATACAGGAAATCCTGCAGATGCGCATGGGGTCCGTCACAGCTGTAGTCGGGGGCAGATCCTGTGACGCATCACCGGCGCGTGGGGTGGGGGAGGGGTGCCTATTCGGGCGCCAAATTATGTGGTAAATATTTTACCGTATACTATTTTTGCCATATAATTTCAGACAGGTTACAAAAGAAGAGCTCAATCAAATGAGAGGCAGAGTCCGTGGTGTCTGAGTCATAAGGGCTTTAATCATAAAGGATGACTAAATGACTCGAGTCAATGGAGATCTAGTCCATCAATACAAGGGTTCGGGTATGCAATGATGGCAGGAAAAGATGTCAACGATTTATTCACAGTACATGACATATATAGTAAAATTACACAATAGTATTGAATACAGTAGGCGTGACAAGTGAAATGTATATGATAAGAACACATGTGCGTAGCAAAAAGGCGTGAACTTGGGTGTGCACAGAGGCGTGAACTAGAAACGTCACAGAAAAGTGTCATAAATGGGTGGATGCTTAGAGAATTCTTGCAGAGTCAGCTGAAACCTATGGCCTGGATGCGCGCGCAGCTAATATGACGTGTGATTGACGTGCACCGGGAGGAAGCTAAGAGTCTGACTTTTAACACTAGTAGAAGAGACAGAAGTCTGGCATGTCAGATCGACCTGTCCCTAAACATATCTGATATCATGTATTTGGAGGATGTTTAATCTAGAGGAAAAGGTCTCTTGGGCAGAGGCTATTCTATACTGAATGTATGCGTGTCTAGGTGCAAATGCTCGGAGCCAGGGGCCTACCATGGTAACGGGAACTGTGAATTACTTGCACGGAAACAGGGAGACTTGCTCTTTGCTCTGCAGCCGGGGATATGTTTACCTAAATCACTAGACAGGAATGTGTTTTCGAGGAGCGGAGCTGGCTACGCTGATAACTTGAAGGTAAAATACTGTTTTTGGCAGGCAGACCAGGCCGAGCCGGGCACCGCTCGGTTGGCAGGAAGTAAGGCAGAGGTCAGGGATGTGTCTCCATGCTGCAGCTTTCAGAGGCAGAGACAGAAATGGCTTGAAGACAGAAATCAGGGCCTAGCTCGGCAGAGCCAGGAAAACGTGAAAGTGCACCATATAAAGACAGTGGCACGGCATACTTAGGAACGAAATTATCGATCCATTCATGGTGGATCTGATAGAGGACATGTTAACGTTGGACGCAAATGTATTTGCGTCTTCAGATTCGGTTTTGGAGAGAAATTACATGTACTTGAAGTTCGTACATGGAGCCGTTGGGGTCTACGTTAGGGGACACAATTTACCATAAAAATTCCAATTACCTCAACAAACCAGACAGTCAATACACAAACAGGCCCAGGCACACAGAAGGGTCAGACAAGAGAACAGCAACTTTCTAAAAGTGCTGTTCTCAAACACAGGATTTAAAAACCACCTTTCCTAAAAGATGTGTTATTAAATTCTGAGTTCAGGGATACTAGATACTTATGTCCTATCTTGCTCCTATGGGAAGAAATGCTGTTAACCACTGTAGCCAGCATCCCCCATGTTAACCTATGGAGCAAGATAGCCTTACAATAGTGAAAAACAAAAATGGCTGTAATTCACTACCAGAGCATGTCACCTGCACTAGTACATGCTCTACCTTTCACATACACTGCACCCTGCCCAGGGGGGTACCTTGGGCCTTCCATAGGGGTGACTGATGTGCACAAAAAGGGAAGGGTTAGGCCTGGTCAGTGGGGACACTGACCAGGAGGACATGGCAGTTCTAAACTGCCCATAGGCGCTGCAGTGGCAGGCCTGAGACACCATTTTTAGAGCTACTCCTGTGGGTGGCACAATCAGTGCTGCAGGCCCACTAGTAGCATTTGTCATCACCAGCCCTGGCACACCCAGTGCACTTTACTAGGGACTTCATGGTGATACAAATATGCCAAACATGTATATCCAATCAGAATAGCAATTTACACAGAGAGCATATGCACTTTAGCACTGATCAGCAGTGGTAAAGTGCGCAGAGTCCTATTGCCAACAGCCACGGGTCAGGAAAAATAAGGGAGGAAGAAGGAAAAAGTTTGGAGATGACCCTGCAAGAAGGGCCAGTTCCAACACAACCCCCTTCCAGCCTAAAGCCAGGGTAGACCAAACGATACCTCGATGGAATTCCCTGCTTAAGGCGACAGAACACGGAACCTGGCCCAAACGGCAGGGCACTATTCCTGTTCTATGCCTTCCTGAACCTAGTTGTATCACTCTATCCATACTCTCAAGGTCCACCATGCCAATCCATATGGAACCCTTCACCTCACCTGTGGACACCACCTGTGCAGCACCTAACCTTAGTTTCCTCACAGGTGTGTCCCAACAGACCAACAGCAAGCCACAGTGACCAACAACAGTGATCAGGGATGAGGCCCAGGCCTCATGCCTCTCATGGCTCTCACACCCCTGTGGCATCAGAGGGTGGGGGGCAGTAGCCCCAGGTGCTTGGCACCCTTTGTCCACTCTCTCTCTTGTCAGTTCAGGTCTGACACTCTGGCACTGACCCACCAGTCCCGGACCTGTATCTGTCCACCAAGACAACCAAAAACACAACTTTCCTACCAGTTCAGGACCTCCCTCCAGCAACTGGTCTCCCAACCTAGGGTTTAACCCCTCAGGTTGCACCGGGGTCAGAGGCGAGTGCTCCCTCCCTCTGCACCCCCTTCCGGAGCGCTGCACCCTCCCTACTGGAGGGGTACCCCTGGGAACCATATTGGTCAGGACACTGGTTACAGATGTCCTTCCTTCCAGGTCAGGCAGATCCTGAACCTGGTCTCCCAACCCAGGGACCAAAACCTGCGGTTGTGCATTCGCCTGGCACGCCAGGACTTCTGGGGACTCACATAGTATCCCCTTGAGGGTGACACACAACTCATGTGTCCTGTGACAGTCTGCCTGGCGCAGATCTCCCGACCCCTGTCCACCTGACAGTGCAGGAAGATCCCCCAGGACAGAAGTGGTGTCACCATGGTCACTCCTGGGAGACTCAGCCCTTCTGACTGGTCCCTGTCCCACTGGTTCTCCCACTGGGGACTCCTTCCCCCTCTCACCCCTCAGTCTGGACTTCTGTACCCTCCCAAATGGAGCGGCACTGCCAAACACCAGAACTGATGGAGGCCTGGTTACAGGCACTCCCCGTTCAACAGACACTGGTAGATCCTCCTCAAATGGCCTACAAGGACAGTCTAGGTCCCCAACCTGGTGTTCCCTTAAGGAACCCTCCAGGCCCTGAGACTAGGTTTCGGGCACCGTGAGACACACTGTCCCACACTCATTCCTTCTCCACTGAGACCGGACATGAGCCCCTATACCCCTCCCACTACACTGGGACCTAACCGGGCTACACTGAACCTCTTCCACCTCACAGGTCTGGAAGATATCTAAGCCACTCCTTTTGGGATCACTTCCCAATGCCTCCTCAGACTCTCTGGAATTCACCAAGAGGTCTGCCTCCAACGCAAGCTCTCTGGGGTCAGAGAACTCACACTCCACCGGGTGTTGGCATAGCTCTGGAAAACAGGGACTTAAAATATGCTCTCCATCAAATGAATCACACAGCCCCCAACAGTTGTTAACCAAGCTACCCTTTGCCTCACCCTCCAGTGCCTCACACAAGTACCCCACACCACTCTCCTGAGACTGGCAAGACAGTATCTGACTGTCTCTGTCACACAACCCACACTCTTCTGGCTGGTCTTCACTCCCTCACACCAAGGTTTCTACCACGGCGGAACCCCTCTCCCTGTACCTCTCATCTAGAGTCAGTAGAGTGTCCCTCCCACCACTGGGAATATGGTCCCCTGTGCCAGTCCCCCAATCTACTTCAGGAACACTGCACTCCACTGGAACTACATCATAAACCTGAACCCCCTGGTGTATGTTGATCCCCTCCCTCAAGTCAGGCGCCCCATCTCTGGGTGTTTGTACCTTTCTCTCAGCACTAGATATCATAACCATGCTGCTACCATCTGAGCTGGACTCCACCTCCAACTCAGCAAAGCTCCTCTCTTGAGCTACCCATGTTTCTTCTTCAGCTGAGACCCTCATGGCCTCACGCCTCTTGAGCTCCATCTCAAGCTTCCTCATTCGTAATTCATGGGCCAAGGACAATTTCAATTCCTCCAGGGCACGGGCATGTTTGCTCTCCTCCGCCGCCCTTTCCTTTTCCATTTGCTTCATCTTCATTTCAAGCCTCAACATTTCTAATTTATGATCTCTAGCCCTTTGGTTTTCCTCCAACTCCTCTGGGGAAAAACTTTCAGCTGAATGGTTGCTGCCAGCCTTTGAGGCTGCTCTGGACACAGGCAGATCCTGTGGCCTGAAACCATCCCTCTGTGCATCCTCATCCACTTCTGCATCATCTGTCTCCCCAGCCTTTTTGGTCTCCCACCAGGCCCTTAAGGCCTCCTGTAGCTCCTCCTTCTTGGAGCGGCGCTTCATGGGGCATCCAAAGTCCCTGCAGAACTGCCTGAGTTGACCTACTTTGTAATCACTTAACATTTCAATATCAAACTCCAGTTCTGCAACATCACTTGCTGGTTTACCATTCTGAGACATGATGCTTGGATTCTTTCAGGGTTACGATCAGAAATAGCAAAAATCAAAAACCAGTAGTATGCGGTGGCATAGTGGTCTGCACTCACTAGTGATGTACACCAATTATTGTGGGTCAAGTACAAATACAAGTTCAAATCCCACCGCCTGACCACCAATGTTAGAACTGGGGGTCTCTAGTTGGCAGAGGTAGGTACCACTGTCCAAATAGGGACCCTTGCTTCTAGTCAGGGCAAGGAGATAACCCTCTTAGATAACCCCTGCTCGCCCTCTAGGTAGCTTGGCCTGAGCAGTCTAGGCTAACCAGAGGCAATGCGTAAAGTATTTGAACCAACACTCACAGTAACACAGTGAAAACACCACAAACTGATCCCACAACAGTTTAGGAAAATAAAGGTATTTATTCTAAACTACACAAGACCAAAACGACAAAAATCCAACATACACAGTTCAAGAATATGGTTTCAAAAGAGTTCTTAAGGTTGTAATCAAAGTTCTTTAAGTTGCGATCAAATAATCCACAGATGCGTGAAAAGTTCACAGTTGCGTCACGTTTACTCACAGTACCTTTTAGATGCAACAAAGTTCCACAAGCAGGAAGCTGGTGCGGTGGAAACAAGCGATGCGTTACTCCTGAGACCCTGGGGAGGCGATGCGACAGCCCTGCTGCAGCAGCGGGCGTGTTGCGACGAATCCGGTCTGTATGGGGAGGAAGGCCACTTGCGTGGATTCCGGTGCGTAGGTTCCGTAGGAAGTCTGTTCTCGCAAAGGCACGATGCGATGATCTCGTAGGGGCTGCGACGATCTCCGGGGCGACGATGCACGGTCCAGCGGTGATCCTCTCTCTCTCAGCTCCTCGATGCGATGGTTCTGCGACGATGCTCGCAGCGATGTGATGCGGTCCGCAAGCAAGCGGTGCGGTGATCTCACCCAGCGACGACAGGCTCTGCGACGACACTCGCAGCGACGTTCGATTCTCCCGCACCGGTCTGGTGCATCCCGCAAACGAAGGATGCGACGGCTCTGGCAGCGGCGTCAGGTGCTGCGCCGATCTCGACCTTCGTAGCAGCGGGAAACTTCTCGCACTGTCGGGGATGCGCTCCGCAAGCGAGCGATGCAACACTTTTCAGTTTCAAAAGTCTCTCAAGCTTAGTTTCAAGCTTCCCAGCTCAGGTTCAACTTCCAGAGGCCCCACAACTGGATCAAGCACTCTAGGAAGGACAGAACTCTCTCAGCAGAGTTCAGGGAAACTGGGGGGGAAGTCCTTTTGTTCCTGGGACTTCAAAAACAGGGAGCCAGTTCTTCTCAGGCCCTTGGAGATTCCTTCAAGACTGGGGACACAGCTCACAGCAAAGTCCTTCCCCTCTCCTTGGCAGCAAAGCAACAGCAGGTCAGTCCAGCAGAGCAACAGCAGGACAGTCTTCCTTCTTCAGAGTCAGCTTTCTCCTTGGCAGAGGTTCTTTCTTGATTCCAGGATGATCTAATTTTCTGTTGTCAGGGGTCCTGTACTTATACCCCTAAAGTCTTTGTTCTCTCTGTGCATGTGGGCCCTGAGCCCGGTCTGAACCAGTTCTGGGTGGATCCTGAGCACTTTGTTTTGCTGGCTGCATCTTTCCTTTCAGAGTGAGGGGCAGGGTCCTCAGCCGCCCAGCAGGAGGTGGAGCCAGCATTCTGGCAGGCAGGCACAGCCCTATTCAGCCCAGGTGCTAACTCCTCCCACCACTCAGGTTGCAATTGCATTCATTCAGCCTAGTGCTGACTCATCCAGCCTCTGGGGGAATTCCCCAGCCCCTGTCACTCACAAACCAGACAGTCAATACACAAACAGGCCCAGGCACACAGAACGGTCAGACAAGAGAACAGCAACTTTCTAAAAGTGCTGTTCTCAAACACAGGATTTAAAAACCACCTTTCCTAAAAGATGTGTTATTAAATTCTGAGTTCAGGGATACTAGATACTTATGTCCTATCTTGTTCCTATGGGAAGAAATGCTGTTAACCACTGTAGCCAGCATCCCCCATGTTAACCTATGGAGCAAGATAGCCTTACAATAGTGAAAAACGAAAATGGCTGTAATTTACTACCAGAGCATGTCACCTGCACTAGTACATGCTCTACCTTTCACATACACTGCACCCTGCCCAGGGGGGTACCTTGGGCCTTCCATAGGGGTGACTGATGTGCACGAAAAGGGATGGGTTAGGCCTGGTCAGTGGGGACACTGACCAGGAGGACATGGCAGTTCTAAACTGCCCATAGGCGCTGCAGTGGCAGGCCTGAGACACCATTTTTAGAGCTACTCCTGTGGGTGGCACAATCAGTGCTGCAGGCCCACTAGTAGCATTTGTCATCACCAGCCCTGGCACACCCAGTGCACTTTACTAGGGACTTCATGGTGATACAAATATGCCAAACATGTATATCCAATCAGAATAACAATTTACACAGAGAGCATATGCACTTTAGCACTGATCAGCAGTGGTAAAGTGCGCAGAGTCCTATTGCCAACAGCCACGGGTCAGGAAAAATAAGGGAGGAAGAAGCAAAAAGTTTGGGGATGACCCTGCAAGAAGGGCCAGTTCCTACACCGGGTAAAGCAGTAACTACATGTCTTCTCCCTCTAGAAGGGTGGAATGCTACCCCCGCCGCCAGGACTGGTGGGGGGTAGTATTCTAAAGTGTTTGACACCTTACACAACATGTTTTGATAAAACCAAACCAAAGGTAGCATTAACCGCGAGGATTATAATGCACTTAAGAGTATATGGTATGGCTATATCATAGAAAAGCTATAAGGAGATGGTTCCGAAAGCTCCAGAGGGGCTCAGCTCATGATAGGGCACACTCTCACATAAAACCAAGCACTCTGCCTCCAGGATTGTTGATACCTACCATAGGAGTGGCTTAAAGGTGTATATGTGTCTATATATAAAGGCAGATATAGATATACTACATCTAAGTAAGGGGTGATTACACCACCTTACCCAGGCTGTGTGAACAGACCTGTGGTCTCAGTTTGGAAGGCAAACCAGGGGTGGCACAATACATGCTGCAGCCCCTGGTATGCCTAAGGTGCACCTATGCCCTGGGTACCTAGGGTACACTATACAGGGGCTCACAAGGGTGACCCTGTAACCAATCTGGTATGTACCTAAAGTAAAGGATATCAATTTAGAGAGAGAGCAGCTGGGCTGTGGGTCTGATTAGCAGGCCACAGCCACACTAAAGTCAAAAAACCAGAGAATCACAGCAAAAAGTGGGGGTGACCATAGGAAGCAGACCCTGCTCTCCTACACAACACCCCCCCCCCCCCAACGCAGGGACATTAAACTAACCTTGACCTGTTGAGTCTTCATGTTCTAAGTGGAAATATCTGGAGTGTCCATGTGCATTGGCATGGTACGTCCCAGGTCTATGTTCCACTGTAAAGTCCATCCCCTGTAGGGAAATGGACCACCTAAGCAATTTGGGATTTTCACCCTTCATCTGATTTAGCCACAAGAGGGGCTCATGGTCTGTCTGAATCTTGAAGTGAGTACCAAACAAGTATGGCCTCAGCTTCTTCAGGGCCCAAACCACAGCAAATGCCTCCCTCTCAATAGCTGACCAACGTTTCTCTCTAGGGGTCAGCCTTCTGCTAATAAAAGTTACTGGCTGGTCTTGACCATCTTTATTCAATTGTGAAAGCACAGCGCCTACCCCCAACTCAGAAGCATCTGTTTGAACAATGAATTCTTTAGAGTAGTCTGGACTTTACAGGATAGGAGCAGTGCACATTGCCTGCTTCAGGTCATCAAATGCCTTTTGACAGCTGACTGTCCACAGAACTTTCTTGGGCATTTTTTGGAAGTTAAGTCATTAAGGGGTGTCACTATGGAACCATACCCCTTGACAGTCCCTGACATGATCAGGTTGCCTGTAAATCTTACTTTTAACAGGCAGACTGTCCCCAGTGTCCACTTCATGAGTGCACCAGGTAGTCTGACTTGGAGTCAGTGAAAACATATGTCTGTAGGACTGTATAACTTGTCTGCAGTCCGGCTACCGTTGGTCAGTGAGGCTGCCTTCCAAGGCTACACCATCAACTGAACCATCATCAGGGTTCTGAGAGAGCAGATCTGGGAGAGGGTCACTCTCTTCCTCCTGTCCTTTATCAGTAGCTATGAGCATGCCCATGTCTGCCCTGTCAACAGATGGTTTCAGTCTGTTGACATGAAGCACCCTGTGGGGGCTCCTGGGAGTTCCAAGGTCAACCAAATAGGTGACTTCTCCCTTCTGCTCAACAATAGTGTAGGGTGCACTCCACTTGTCTTGGAGAGCTGCTGGGGCCAGGGGCTCCAACACCCACACTTTCTATCCTGGCTGGTAAACAGTCAGCACAGCCTTTTGGTCATGCCAGGCCTTTTGCAATTCCTGACTAGCCTCAAGGTTTTTGGATGCCTTTTTCACGTACTCGGCCATCCTGGAGCGGAGACCAAGTACATAATCCACAATGTCTTGTTTGGGAGGTTTGAGAGGTAACTTTCCTCCCTCCTTCACCAGACACATGGGTCCTCTTACAGGATGCCCAAACAGAAGTTCAAAAGGGCTGTAGCCAACCCTCTTCCGTGGAACCTCTCTGTAAGCAAACAAAAGGCAGGGCAGCAGGATGTCCCATCTTTGCCTGAGCTTTTCAGGGAGACCCTTAATCATGCCCTTTAAGGTCTTGTTGATCTCTCAACTAGACCATTGCACTGTGGATGATAGGGTATGGTGAACTTGTAGTTCACTCCACACTCCTTCCACATTGCAGTCAGATATCCAGACATTAAGTTTGCACCTCTGTCTGAGACAACCTCCTTCACAAAAACCACTCTTGAGAAAACTCCCAGGAGGGCTCTTGCCACAACAGGTGCTGTTGTGGTCCTTAGGGGAATATCTTCTGGGTATATGGTGGCATGATCCACTTCCACCAGAATAAATCTGTGCCCAGAGGCTGTTTGGGGATCCATTGGTCCAACAATGTCAATCCCTACACGTTCAAAGGGAACCCCCACCACAGGTAGTGGTATTAGGGGGGCCTTTGTGGTGCCACCTGATTTGCCACTGGCTTGGCAGGTGACACAGGAGCGACAACACTCCTTGGTATCCTCTTACATATGAGGCCAATGAAAGTGAGGGACAAGCCTGTCCCAAGTCTTGTTCTGGCCAAGATGTTCTGTAAGGGCAATATCATGGGCTAGTGTGAGAAGGAAGCCCCTGAATGCCAAAGATATGACTAACCTCCTGGAAGCTCCAGGCTTGGGGTCTTCTGCCTCTGAATACAGGAGCCCATCATCCCAGTAAACTTTGTGGTTCCCACTAGCATTCCCTGCAGCCTCAGCAGCAGCTTGCTGTCTGAGGGGTTCAAGAGAAGGGCAGTTCAACTGTGCCTGCCTCAGATCTGCCCTGGAGGGTCCCCCTGTCCCAGGAACCTCAACCTGATCAGGCTCAAGTTCTTTTAGGGCAGTTTACTTCTGTGTCCCACAATCAGCTTCCTGAGAAGGCTGATTCTCTTGCTGAGGCAAGGGGGAAGGCATTGCCTTAACCCTACTGCTTCTCCTCCTGGTAGGCAACTGGTCCATTGTTCCAGAATCCAGTGCCTATTCAATGTTGCAATTACTGACATGTGGCCTAGTCACAGCAAGGACATGTGCTGATATTCCTAACATTTCTGCATGGGTCCTATACTCCACTTCAGCCCAAGCTGAAGTCTCCAGGTCATTTTCAAACATTCTACAGGGAGGTCTGAGCTAACTACAACCTTTTTGAGGCCAGTTACCCCTCCCCAGGAGAAATAAAAAAATTACCATACTGTGAGTGGTAGTGACATTGCTAGCATTTGTCACTGGATAATGTTCACATAGTATGATCTGTCCAGGGTCCACAAAGCCAGGCGTCACAATTCTGATTGTTAGGAACCCCCACCATTAGATGCTTTTTGGGGACCTTGAGAAGACTTCTGGTCTTTTGCTTTCTCCCCACCCTTTTGGTCTTGCTTCTTCTGATCACCACTTTGGTTCTGTACCTTCTGCTTCACCCTGGTTCTGACCCATGTGTCTGCCTTCTTTCCCAATTCTTGGGGAGAGGTGAGATCAGAGTCAACCAAGTGCTGATGCAATAACTGGTTTTGACAGTTGTTAAGAATTTGTTCTCTCATAATAAGGTTATACAATCATGTATAGTCACTTACTTTACTGCCCAGCCACTAGCCCTCCGGAGCCTTAGTAGTACAATCTACAAAATCAGTCCAGTCTTGAGTCTGTGTCTTCTGGGTATCCCTGAACTGCAACCTGTACTGCTCAGTGGTTAGGCCAAACCCATCTATCAGAGCACTCTTCAGGACATAGTAGTTGTCAGCATCCTGTTCATTAACTGTTAGGAGCTTATCTCTGCCTTTATCTGGAAAGGAGAGCCACAAGATTGCTGCCTACTGACTTTGGGGTACCTGCTGTACTTAGCAAGCCCTCTCCAAAGCAGTTATCCATTTGTGGATGGCATCCCCAATCTGATAGGGAGAGACAATCTTGTTCAGGTTTCTATGGTCATGGGACCTTTCCCTATCTCTAGGAATTATGCTGACACCAGTGGGCTCTAGCCCACACAATGTCTTCTCTCTCTCAAGAGCTAGGGTCTCTTTTGCAAGGGCAACTTCTTGCCTCTTGATCCTAAGCTTGGCCTCTCTCATCCTAGCTTTATGCTCTCTCCTCTGAGGGGAAGGCATCCTCATCAGAGCAGAGGCATTGGACCCTACTGAGGAATCAGAATGATCAGAACCACTTGAAAGTGATCTGGGACTTCTGTTTCCACTGTTAGGCCTATTTGGAAGGTTAGAAGGGGCCTACTATGCTATGGCCCACTCCACCTCCAGATAGTCCTGTGTTGCCCAGGTCAGGTTCATCAACCTCATCCTGGTCAGCATCCACCTCCTCATCAGAAACCACTGGATCTTCCCCAGTGTTGAGTTCTGTTGATGGATGCCCCCCTCTCTACTACCTTGGTTACCTGGGTCTGATGCATTCTCTACATCATGAGCCCCTAAGATATCTACCAGGTGGTTAAAGTTTAGACTCTTTCCTTGTCTCAGTCTTCTGACTGAACATAAACTTCTCAGTTCTTGAAAAGTGAATGTGTCATATTTAGGAGGCAGCCTTGGGTTGTCTTCTGGCAGAGGCCCACTGGGCCCTGCTTCCAAGGACATTTCTAGTGAGGAGTGGTGTGTGCACCTACCTACACTATTTGGTTTCCTACTATAACCTCTCTAGGAGTTGTAGTCAGGGTGTGCTAAGCCCTTACCACCTACAACTACTAAGTTCAGTAGAACTTATGTATATATAAGACTTGATTTATTTGTACCTACAGGTACCTTGATATGATCTTTCAGATGATATCTCAAGATTATTTGGTAAAACAAATTGTAAGCTCTTATTCCTACCACTGCACACCAATGTGAGAAGTTAGCCTGGCATATGACGTCCACTAGTTCTAGTGGGCACCTTGCACCAGTCTAATCGACCCTTATTGATGGTGGTTGTAAAGTCAACCTTATAGAGAGCTATCATAGTGGTAGCATGAACCAGCAGTCTTCTAAGACTTCAGTAGGCGAGTTAAGCAAGTTGTTTTACCATATATAATCCCTTGAATACCAAATGAAAGGACACCACAAAAGGTTTACATCAAATATATATGTATTTAATCTAAACACAACCCCTCTGCACTCCTTATGAGGTCAGAGGTCAAAATACAGTACAAGTCACACAGTTAATATATGATAAGTTGCACAGTATACTTTATGCCCTAGGGGCCTCACAAACCATATACTAAGAAAGTGGTATAAGCACCACGTGAGAGTTAGAAAGCAGGCCTGGGGCCTGCGAAATCGCTGGGGCTACACTAAACAACCAAAGGTTAGGAAGTAGGAGGCCCACGGGAGACGCGTGAAGTTTCTAAACACAGACACGGATTACCATTGACTTTCTATGGGAAATGAAGAAGTTACAAATATACAATTTAAGGAGACTTCCGGATGGACTAGGATGGAACCCTTTTAAACTAGGACACTTTGAGAATCAAGACCCACGGGAGCACTGGAGTACTCATGTTACCTCACCCAGGGAAGCCGGGTGCATAGGTTTCTTTTCGTGTCTGGTTTCGTCATCGTTTTCTATGGAGAGCTGCAAAGAAGTGCTGCAGGCGACCAGAGGAAAAGTTTCCAGGTGGATCCAAGGGTGGATCGGAGATGTGAAGAACCTGATAGCAGAGGGGACAGAGTCTGGCTCACTAACCAGTGACCAGGAAGGAACCAGGTGATTTCGGGTGCTTGAAGGTGAAGAAAGTGAGTTTGTCTCTTCAGCCATGAGGTCCAGGAGGCATCAATGATGACCAGACGGTGGATTCAAGCTGTCCCACAATGGATCTAGATGACTTCAGCATCGGCATCCGGATTGGACCCACCAAGCCTTGGCAACTGCAACCCACGTAGGATGTGAAGATTGGCTCTGTTGCAGACCAGCAAGGTCTGCGGAGCTTTTCCTTTTCAGGTAAGCTAGAGAAAGCCTGGAGCAATCAGGAAAGCAAGTTAAATTCAAGATGGCATCTTCAGGGGGCTAACTAGCCAACAGGCAAGGAACCGGGAAGACGCATGAAGCTCAAATGCAAAGGCGGGCCCATGGGACACTCGCGGAATGTGGGGGCCTGGGCTTCAGTGCAAATGGTGCTCGGGGCTGGGGCTTCTTGTACCCCAATGCACAACTTACTGAGCCTTCAAGAAAGGAGTGCAGGTAGTAAAATGTAGGATGTCCAAGATGTCCGGTCCCACGTGTCTTGTTTCCACCACGGATCTCAGTTTTGATGTGGATGTGGATCGGGGTCCGAGAAGTCTGGAAGTCTAGTTCTTGAGTCGCAGACTCTTCGGGTGCTGACGGGAGCGTGGAAACTGCAGACTGGCAAAGTTGCTGTTGGTGCCTGTTTGCACAGGGTGGTCACTTCTTGACCACAAGGGAGATGTCTTCCGTCTTCCAGTCAGAATGGAATGTCGAAGGTCCAAGATATGTCTTTCAAAGATTCGTCCACGATAATTTAGAGTCTTGGGGACACAGCTCCTATACTTATACTATAAATGTGGGCTGGATTACCTGACTAGGTCCCTCTTATGGGTGGACCTGAGAAGGGGGTGGTTACACCCCTTTCCCTTTGTCCAGTTTCATGCCAGAGCAGGGCTGGAGTGCCCCAGCAACTGGTTTGAACCGAGCTATGCATGGAGCACCATGTGTGCCCCAGGCAGTGCCTGAAAAAGCATCTGCTGATGCAGCCCTCCCTGCCCCAATTCACAAAACCCTGTCTTGGGAGGTGCTAGCACCTCCCTGGACATGAAACCTATTGTTCAGGCCTCCCCTGCCGGAGTTTTGTCCAGCAGCAGGAGGTCAGACTTGTGTCTGTGGCAGCAGCATCCATTTTGTGATGCTGAGGCTCTGATTATTTTAACCGGGTAAAGCAGTAACTACATGTCTTCTTCCTCTAGAAGGGTGGAATGCTACCCCGCCGCCAGGACTGGTGGGGGGGTAGTATTCCAAAGTGTTTGATACCTTACACAACATGTTTTGATAAAACCAAACCAAAGTTAGCATTAACCGCAAGGATGGGAGGTTGGTCGTTTAGTTTTGCGGCTGCTAGACTTTGGAATTCTTTCCCGATATTGCTGAGGAGTCAGGGTGAATTTCTAACCTTTAAGAGAAGTTTGAAGACCCACCTGTTTCCAAGAGCAGTGTGATTTCTGCATCGGTGGTTTCGGCTATGCTGAGTCAAAGCGCCAGGATACCCTCTGGGTGACAGTGTAGCGCTATATAAGTATGCAAATACATACATACATACATACATTATAATGCACTTAAGAGTATATGGTATGGCTATATAATAGAACAGCTATAAGGAGATGGTTCCGAAAGCTTCAGAGGGGCTCAGCTCATGCTAGGGAACCCTCTCACATAAAACCAAGCACTCTGCCTCCAGGATTGTCGAAGCCTACCATAGGTGTGGCTTATAGGTGTATATGTGTCTATATATAAAGGCAGATATAGATATACTATATCTAAGTTGGGCCTGCTGTCCACAACGGCAGTGAGAGTGAAGGAAAAACAGGTAGAAGCCATTCTGAGCTGTGCGACAAGACCACGAGGTGCATTCACTTCAAGACCCCGTGACAGGGTCTATGGAAACTGTCGGTCCACCCACTATCCTTCCAGAAAGTGCCTGGCACAGGGCAAGAAGTGTTTTAAGTGGGGACGCCTCAATCAATTTGCCAAAGTGTGCCTCAGCATAGGAGCTCCGGCTAGGGTAAAAGCAAGAGGCAGAAGAGATGCGACGGTTCAACAGTTGGCACTGGTGAAAGAGCCTACGCCTACTTGGATAGACAGTGCTGACATCACTCCAACAGTGGATGAGGAATCTGAAGAAGTATTCACTATCTCCTTCTTGGGGAGAAACAAGCAGAAAAGGAGACCCCAACCCATGTGCCATTAGGACATCAATGGTGCTCAGGTCATAGCTCTCATCAACACTGGTGCATCTGTAAACATCATAGATGTAGAGAAACTAAAGAAAATCTGGATGATTCTCATCCCCTGCACACACACTATCTATTATTGTCACAGACCCCACAAGCCTGTAGAGTTGTCTTGCAGGGGTGACATGAATAACCTCCTCCGTCTCTTACCTACTCCCCTGTCCTACCTTAATAGCACCAGACCGGGGGCATGGTGACAGCCGGGGGAAGGAATCCTGGTAGTGAGGTGCCTGAAGGTGTGGTTAAACAATAAGAGACCCTCCTGGGTGAATACACCTTCCTGCCTCAGAACCTGAGGGAAGGACAACAATTACAATCCGTACAAGAGCACGCACATTGTTCTTAGGCACACATTTGAACAGGAGGGTAAAGTGGAACCATAGTCACCTGAAGGAAAGGAAGGGTCAAGGCAATCTTTAGTTGTGAAGAGGAAGGGAACAATGCGCTCCTGCGCTTGTTGTCCAGCTGAACGGCAGAAGAAATGGGTAAGGTACCTTTGATACCAGGAAAATGATATTCAGGGCAAAGAAAGATAACGCGCTCCTGTGCTACTAATTTCAACAAGACAAAGTACGTTGTTGCGCTCCTGCGCTCACCGTGTCTATGAGATGCAAAACAAAGGGCAAAGTATTGTGTCGCGCTCCTGCACTCACAGTGGATTCAAGACAAGAAAGATAAGGCGCCCAGCGCTTACCTGAACACTATGGCCAGGTACGGTGTTGCGCTCCTGCGCTCACCGTGCTGTGCCGAGAAAACCCCAAAGACAAGGTGACGGTAACGCGCCCAGCGCTTACCAGAATACTATGGCCAGGTATGGTGTTGCGCTCCTGCGCTCACCGTGCTGCCAATGCAGGAACAGAAAAGCAAGGTGATGGTAACGCGCTCCTGCGCTCACCGTGCTGAGCCGAGGCAACCCAAATGCAAGATGACGGTAATGCGCTCCTGCGCTCACCGTGACTTGAGAAGCGGATCAGGCAAAAGTAACGGTAATGCGCTCCTGCGCTACCCTGCCGGCTATAGCACTCGTTCGGGTGCTAGGAATAGCGTCCGAGTGGAATCAGAAGCACCGGGGTGAGCGCCCATCAGTTACTTAATGGCCCGACACCCGGAAGTAGTTTGTTGGTAACCCGCAGTACTGCGCTGCTGTAAGCCCTAGACCGCCACCCCACCATGTTCATCCGTAGTACGTGCAGGAATATGACAGTACCTCCAACAAAACAAAACCCCCACCCTCACGCGGGAGTAACAGGGCGTGGTTTCAGGGGATGGCAGGCATGGAAGGCACATACTAACCGGGTGGCATGGCATACATGGGACAGGGGCTCCCAGGACCTTTCTTCTGGATCATACCCTTTCCAGTCTATGAGGTAGTAAAGCTTCCCTCTGGTTCTACGTGAATCTAGTACTGCACGGACTTCGTATTCCTCGTGATCATCCCTTAGTACAGGCGGTGGAGGCCCGGAAGCCTAGCCATCGGACAGAACCTGCTTCAGGAGGGACACGTAGAAGACAGGGTGTATCTTCATATGAGGAGGTAGAGTGAGTTTCATGGATACTTTATTGATGACCTTGGCTATGCTGTAGGGGCCTACATAGCGTGGTAACAGTTTCTTTGGGCTGTGCACATTAATATTCTTAAGAGATACCCATACCCTGTCTCCCTTCTTGTACTCAGGTTCAGCCTGTCTGTGTATGTCAACATTCTGCTTATATGTCTCATTAGCCTTGGTTAACTCAAAACGGGCTTGTTGCCAGAGATCACATAACTGTGTGTGATATGCCTGGATGGTGGGCAGAGGACTGGATAGGGGTGCTTCCCAGGGTGTGGTGCAAGGATGTCGTCCTTGGAGGCAGTAAAACGGTGATATTCCAATGGACGTATGTTTGTTGTTGTTGTAGGCGTACTCCACCATCCATAGGAAGTTGGACCATTCCTTCTCTACTGTGATGAGTAGGCAACAAAGGTATTGTTCCATGGTTTGGTTGGTTCTCTCTGCCTGACCGTCGGTTTGGGGATGGTATGCAGAGGAGAGACGTACGTCCGTGCCTATGGTGTCGCACACAGCTCTCCAGAAGCGGGAAACGAACTGGGTTCCCCTATCGGTGATCAGAACGGAAGGAATTCCATGTAGACGGACTACATTGTTCATGAAGATTCCTGCTTATTCCACCGCGGATGGTAATTTGCTCAATGGTACGAAGTGGGCCATCTTGGTCAGGTGATCCACGATGGTAAGAACGGTGGTACATCCTGTCTTGGTACGGGGTAGTTCCACTACAAAATCTATGGACACAGTATGCCACGGGTAGGGTGGTACAGGGATCGGATGCATTAAACCCACAGTAGGTTTTGGTTGGGTCTTGCCCTGCGTGCATTCGGAACAGTGGGCTGCATAGATGCGCACATCCTCTTGCATGTTTGGCATCCAGAAGTGTCTTTGCAAAAGATCCAAGGTTTTGTGGTATCCTGGGTGTAGAGACAGTGCTTGGTCATGGCACAAGTACATGGCTTGGTGTTGTTGGCATGGTAATGGAAGGTAGAATGATTCCCCTTGTAGAGAAGTCCATCACGTGTAGTGATCCCTGTTAGATTTCCGATCCACTCTTCTGGTTTCTTTACCTGGAGATCATCTCGTAACTGGTTCGGAAAGGAAGATGAAACAATGACTCCCTGAAAACATCGTTCTGGTAAAATAGAAGAGGGTGTTGTCTTGTCTATTCCTTCCTCTGTCTCTTCTATCCTTGATAGAGCAACAGCCTTGGCGTTTTCTTTACCAGGACGGTATGTAATAAAAAAGTCATACTTATTGAAGAATAGTGTCCATCGTAGTTGACGAGCAGTAAGAGCCCTGGCCGATCGAAGGAATTGTAGGTTCTGGTGGTCCGTATATATGGTGTCAGGGTGTTTGGCCTCTTTTAGATAATGACGCCACTCCTCAAATGCTGTCTTGATCGCTAGCAGTTCTCGATCGGAAACCATGTAGTTCCTTTCCGCCGGTTGAAGTTTCCGGGAATAGTATGCTACAGGATGTAGGAGATTCAATTCGGTGTCTCTTTGGGATAGCACACCTCCCAATGTATCTTGTGAAGCATCTGTTTCAACAACAAATGGTTGTTCCGGATCGGGGTGTATAAGGATGGGTGCACTGGTGAACCTGGTTTTTAAATCAAGAAAGGCCTTTTCGGCTTCTAGGTCCCACACAAACGTGGTTCCTTTTCGTAGTAGGGGCGTAATGGGCGTAATGATGTTCGAGAATCCCACGATGAAGCGCTGGTAATAGTTAGCGAAGCCAAGGAACTGCTGGACCTGTTTCAAGGAAGTCGGAGAGGGCCATGGCAACACGGACTCAACTTTTCTGGCATCCGTTTTGATTCCTGCGGGAGTCAATATGTGTTCCAGGAACTCCACCTCAGAAGTGTGAAAAACACTCTTCTCCAGCTTTTCATAGGGTTCATGTGTCTGTAGTTTCTTGAGTATGTTACGGACGTGTTGGATGTGGTTTGTGACGTTGGGAGAGTAAATCAGGATATCGTCAATATAGGCCACGCAATATTGATCGATGTATTTGCGCAGGACCTCATCGATAAAGTACTGGAAGGCTGCGGGGGCGTTGCACAGCCCGAAGGGCATCACCTGGTACTCGAAAAGGCCGTAACGAGTTCGGAATGCTGTCTTCCATTCATCCCCTTGTTGGACCCGTATCAGGTGATAGGACCCCCGGAGGTCCATTTTGGTGTAGATCGTGGCGGTCTTCACCTGGTCCTAGAGATTGGAGATAAGGGGTAAGGGGCACCGGTTCTTGATTGTGATGTTGTTTATGGCCCTGTAATCGATGCAAGTTCGCAAATCACCCCCCTTTTTTCCCACAAAGAAAAGAGCCGAAGACACAGGTGATTTGGAGTGGCGTATGAATCCGTTCTGTAGGTATTCATCCAGATAATTACGCATATGAGTACTCTCTTTTTCTGTAAGAGAATACACGTGACAACAGGGCAATTTGGATCCTGGTATTAGATCTATCCTGCAATCGAAACTACAATGCGGAGGTAGAGTGTTGGCCTTTTGTTTATCGAACACTGCTGTTAGGTCTGTGTATACTTCGGGTACTCCTTCCTGTATGACGACACCCATTCCTGTAAGGGAAAGGGGGGTTGCTTGTATTACTCGTACGTTTGTATCCCCCTGTTTTTGGTAACATGTGTGGTTGCAAAAGGAGGAATCAAGAGTCATAAGTCTGGTTACCCAATAGATATGGGGATTGTGTTTCATGAGCCAAGGAAGGCCCAAAATCAGTTTGAACTGAGGAGCATCTATAACATCGAATACTATGTATTCCTTATGTGCTGTTCCACACACCATCTGCAAGACATCGGTCTGGATCCAGATCATACCAAAGGTCAGGTCCGTACCATCCACTGCCTTGACTGTTTCAGGTTGTTTTTTGGTCACTGATGGTACTTCAAGGTTGGCCATGTACTGTGTGTCGATGAAGTTTCCCGTAGCACCTGAGTCGATGAGGGCCGTCACAAGCCAAGTTTTGCTTTTTTGTTCATGTAGTGTCACTGTGATGCCTACATGTTGATTATGTTCTTTGGGGGCAAAGACTGAGGTCTTATCTGATAAACAACCCAATAGACCGACCTCCCCATCTACTGAGTTACGTTGTTTTCTGACTTTTCACCACGTGACACGGGAAGAACGCTGGATCTATAGGAGTTAGGTTTTCTGGGTTTAACAGGGCATTCCTTGTCGAAATGGCCACTTATGCCGCAATACAAGCACTGGTTTTCTTTTTCGGCCTTAGACAAGGGACCACGGATGCCACCTATCTGCATGTGTTCTGGTTCCTTGCGTTCTGGGTTTTTCCCTGAACAGCGAGTATCTGTATTTGTTTCCTTTATTCATTTTGGTTTTGCGTTCCTGCAGTCTATAGATCACCTTGACTGTCAGGTCTATGAATGGCCCTATTTCATCAGGAGGATCAGAGATGTGTGATGGAAGGTCCTTTAATTCTTCACGGAGACCCCGGTAGAACACAGACACCATCTTGGTTTAGGGCCATTTTGCTTCGATGACCAACCTATTGAATGTGGTAATATAGTGCAGAAGATCAGTGTTACCTTGCTTAAGATTGAGTAGGGCGTTGTCAGCTGCCTGGACTAGAGTGTGTCGGGCAAACATTCTACGTAAGGTTTCTTTGAACGCAGATAGATTATATAGCATGGGGTCGTAGTTCTCAACTAAGGCTTTGGACCCCTGGGCCGCATCACCTCCCAGATACGAGAGAATGTAAGCCACCTTTGAGGCGGCATCAGGAAAGGCTGAAGCACGAGCCATGAAATGCAGATGGCACTGGCTTAGGAATATGCTAAACTTGCTGCTTTTCCCATAAAAGCGTTCCGGGGCTGCTAACTGGATGGTGTGAGGAGCAAACACCTTGATAGGAGGAACAGAACCTCCTGCCTGGGAGGAGGACCCCCAAGGGTTAAAGGTAGGTGGTTGTAGGACATCCCTCTGCCTAAGTTGAACTGTGGGTGTCTGTTCGGAGGCCAGATGACCCTGCAGGGCGGTGACGTCCTGCCGTAAACATTGATTCTCGGCCTGGATGCAGGTCGACATAGCTGCTATGTCCTTCAGGGTTATGTCAGGGTTGCTCATGTCACCCGGGCAAGACGTTTAGCGTAGGCTTCTGATTCTGTCACAGACCCCACAAGCCTTACAGTATGCCTGTAAAGTTGTCTTGCAGGGATGACATGAATAACCTCCTCCGTCTCTTACCTACTCCCCTGTCCTACCTTAATAGTAACAAACCGGGGGCGTGGTGACAGCCGGGGAAGAAATCCTGGTAGTGAGGTGCCTGAAGCTGTGGTTAAACAATAAGGGACCCTCCTGGGAGAATACGCCTTCCTGCCTCCGAACCTGAGGGAAGGACAACAATTACAATCCATACCAGAGCACGCACATTGTTCTCAGGCATACATTTGAACAGAAGGATAAAGTGGAACCATAGTCACCTGAAGGAAAGGAAGGGTCAAGGCAATCCTTAGTTGTGAAGAGGAAGGGAACAATGCGCTCCTGCGCTTGTTGTCAGGCTGAACGGTAGAAGAAATGGGTAAGGTATATTTGATACCAGGAAAATAATACTCAGGGCTAAGAAAGATAACGCGCTCCTGCGCTACTAATTTCAACAAGACAAAGTACGGTGTTGCGCTCCTGCGCTCAACATGTCTAGCAGATGCAAAATAAAGGGCAAAGCATTGTGTAGCGCTCCTGCGCTCACCGTGGATTCAAGACAAGAAAGGTAACGCGCCCAGCGCTTGCAGGAACACTTTGGCCAGGTACGGTGTTGCGCTCCTGCAC
Organism: Lissotriton vulgaris; assembly: GCF_964263255.1. Classification (NCBI taxonomy): domain Eukaryota; kingdom Metazoa; phylum Chordata; class Amphibia; order Caudata; family Salamandridae; genus Lissotriton; species Lissotriton vulgaris. The sequence continues at coordinate 39,572 of NW_028241075.1, read as the reverse complement.
TAACCATGCTGTGCCGAGAAAACCCCAAAGGCAAGGTGGCGGTAACGCACCCAGCGCTTACCAGAATACCATGGCCAGGTACGGTGTTGCGGTCTTGCGCTCACCATGCTGCCAATGCAGGAACAGAAAAGCAAGGTGACGGTAACGCGCTCCTGCGCTCACCATGCTGAGTCGAGACAACTGAAATGAAAGATGATGGTAATGCGCTCCTGCGCTCACCGTGACTCGAGAAGCGGATCAGGCAAAGGTAACGGTAATGCGCTCCTGCGCTACAGTGCGGGCTAGAGCACTTGTTCGGGTGCTAGGAATAGCATCCGAGTGGAATCAGAAGCACTGGGGTGAGCGCCCATCAGTTACTTAATGGCGTGACACCAGGAAGTAGTTTGGTGGTAACCCGCGGTACTGCACTGCTGTAAGTGCTAGACCGCCAACCCACCATGTTCATCCATAGTACGTGTGGAAACATGACAATTATACAATTGGCATGCGTACATTTATACAACAGAAAACGTAAATCGTTATGATCTTTTCTTTGTCTTTAATTCAAAACGCCTAGCCAGCACGTGTTTCGTCGATAAAGGAAGATCCCACGACTTCTTCAGGGATAAAACAATATGATAATCACTGTGTCAATGTACATACACATAAGAAACAAACTTGTAATATTGTGAAACACAATTCACCATTGTGAGGAAACCCAAGAAGATGTGGTGCCAGCATAAATTCAATGTAGTAATTTCTTCAAAATCGTATACACCCATGCAAGTTGTCTCTCGTAAAGCGGGCAAAAGACAGAAATAACGTGCGGGAAACATTCTACAGGATGTCAAATGGTATGATTGTGTCCTCTGAGTGAGGCATGTCACAGTGTCGTGCCTCTAACCCTGAACCAATATTCTGATGTATTAACATACTCTCAAGCTGTTTTACTCCAGTTGCTATCTAGAAAGTGAAAACTATATTCCAATTCAAAACAGCAGGGTTGGGGGGGGGGCACCTAAATGTTCATATGAGCATTCAGTGATCAAAACCATGCAATAATCATTAGAGACATTAGTATGTATTCCAAGCACACCAACGGCTCTCTACCTGTAATGCTCTCTATCCTCTTATCTCTCTTTCCCAAGAGAGGGTTGAGAGTATTAAGGCTTCCCCAAAGCCATTGATAAGACAAGGAATAACAAACGTTATTCAGTATAATGTAACACTCACCTCTCCGCCCGTTCTACTTCCGACCCGGCTGGTCTAATGTCAAAAGATGCCTTGTGTTTATTGAATCAATATTCCTATTTAGGCACAAAAAAACACCATTACTTTTATGCTCTAATCAGGACTCCAACTGTGTACCTAGAATTCAAAACAAATCCCTAAGTCTCACCTGTAACAATAATTGGCATATTCACCCGACTGCAATAAAGTTGGGTTTAATACGCAGTCCGTAATTCTTTTTCTGTCCTGTTAGAAGTAAAAACAGAACTTCATAAGGGATCTGCCCCCATAGTCTAAGTAACTCCTGCTCAAAGCGAAATGCCCTCCAAGAATACAAAGCCTACCTGAAAGCTAGTATGCTATGCCAAAATTAGTGGAGTCTGCGCCGTGTTCCAAATCGTGAAGCGGAAGAGACCCCCCAGCCCCCGTATTTAAGTGCCCATGTTATCTGGCCACTAGAGCGGCAACTTTCTATTTCTTACAGCTATATAGTCCCTCATCCATTTTTATTTATGACATATGCACATTGCGGTGTAAGAACTGCTATTTAATACTATCTGTAGTGTATATATGAAACAGAAAGTTATTAACTATTTTTATTGGATGTATTTAACATAGTAATTCGAAAATATTGAGCAGAATATTTTATAGAAAATCAATAATAATGTATTCAAAGCAACTTTGCCAATTATGTCCTGTACCATCATTTACTCCGATACGTTTGACAAGTATCACCCACAACCCATGTACCACTACATGGGGCAACTAGCAGTAGCAACATGCTAAATCTTAGAACTGTAGAGTCTCTCATCACTCTCTACTCATGATACTGACGGACCGCGGTATGAAGTCCGCTACGTCGTATATCATTAGTGTCTATATAGTGGGCAATATATGGTTCATGGTTCCTGGACTTATATCAGACATCTTAATGAAAAGTATTAAAAAGAAATATTATTTGTAAATCAGGTAAAACCCTTGTGTATTGAAAAAAGAAACGTAACTATATCCCATATCACTGTATTACTCCGAATACGATCGAAGAGTGACACCTAAAGAACCGTGTGCCGCTATATATATACTCGAAGAGAGTGCCACCCCAGGTGATAGTACCACAATACATGCATCGCCTAGTTGGTTCCGGTGGGATACAATAAACAAGCAACATATGTATACTTCCATATTCATGACAATCTTTACACAACTGTTGCCAAATTAATGATAGTCTTTACTAAGCTGTTATTTATCCCCCTCCGATCCTAGCAATTCCTACAATCACTACTTGGTACCTTGTAACCATATCTTCAATACTGTATGTATATTTTGCAAGTTTCAAAATTATGACAATCTTCACACAACTGTTATCAAATTCATGAGAGACTTCACACAGCTGCTATTGATCCGCCTCCTATCCTGGCAATTCATACAATCAATGCTTGTTACCATATGTTACCATCTGACCATATCTTCAATACTGTGATAACACATATAGATCATTCTTAACTGCAATATTTCCTATTACACAGTTGTGAAAGATCTCTTGTGTCCCAATATCGTCACGCATTGACAGAAATAAATATACATTTAACTCAATCCTACTTAAAATCCAAGCAATAACAGAAGCACTAGATACATACATAAGGTCACAGTTTAACCCCTCCCCATGCTGGTGACGGAACCACTCCGTCATCAGCCGCGGTCGCGCTGTGCTGATGACGGAGCGGTTCCATCACGGCACGCTCGGAACGCCTGCGCTGCGCGGATTCCGCACCTGCGCTGAACGTTCTATTGAGCGGGCGGGGCCGTGACGTAACCGCTCCGTCATGAGCACAGCGCAACCGCGGCTGGTGAAGGAGCGGTTCCGTCACCAGCATGCGCCCGCCGCGCGGCCACCCTACCCCCTTAGCACTGCGGCGGAATAGCCGCCGCAGTGAAGGGGTTAATCACCTAAAAAAAATTGCATCTCTTTGTCAGTGTTAAGACCACTTTCAACAGTTTTCAGACACATTATCGACACTGCTCCGGCAAGTCTGAGTCTCAATTCTCTGTTTCCCCCTCTGGGGTTTTGGGTTCTTAGATCAATGCAGTAGAAGGCAGACTGTTTGTGAGGACCTTGTGCCACGCATTCTGTGGCCTGTATAGCTACCGGATATCGCCCATCCTGGCCCCAACCTCACCTAATGCCCACAAGAGCCAAAATATGAACTTATGGGGGGACTGAACCGATTGCACTGCAGGGAGTTGTCAAGGTGGAAGTTGCTTATGGGGGCAACAAGATATGTACCAAATTTCACATGACTAATGGTGACACTGGAATATTGTTAGGATGTCACACGGCAGAAAGACCTACAAATCCACCATTCACACATACAATATTCTAGCGGAATTCTCAGGACTATTCCAAATTCGAGTGAGCCTTAAATGAGTGCAGGTCAAACTCCACATAGATGAGAAAGTTTGCTTCGTGGTACTGAGACACCACAGAGTACCATTTAACCTCAGACCCATAGTCCAAAAGGAGCTGGAAACCCTAGAACAAACTTGTGTGACTGAAAAAGTGGCCGGTACCATACCATGGGTGCTTACATTCGTAATTGCCCCAAAACCTAAACAGCCGGTGGCAAAAAGGTTGTGTGTGGACATGTGGCTTCCTAATAAAGCAATCAGAAGGGAGAGACACATAACACCCTCACTCGATGAAATAGTGCGGACTTGAGCGGAGCTAGGTGGTTCTTCAAAATTGACTTAAACTCAGGGTGCCATCAGTGTTGCTGGAGGAGGCATCCCCTTACATTAATATTTTCTCAACTCACGTGGGCCTCTGCCGGGTCAAAAAATTCCATTTTGGGGTGTCTTTGTCAGCTGAATGAATATTTCAGGAGGCCATTCATGAAGCCTTCTCTGGCCTGATTAGTTTCATCAACATGGGCAATAATATCCTCATATTCTCAACCATGCTAGAGGAACATCATGCCCGGCTGACAGCCTGAGGGAGGATTGACACTGTACCGGAAGAAATGTGAGTTCTGAACCAACGAGCTGGAGTTCTTTGGGTACTGCTTCTCTCCTGAGGGCATACAACTTGACCCGCAAAACGATAGAGGCCATCAGGTCACCGGCAGTACCGAAAAACTAATCAGAGGTGCACATGGTTTTGAGTATGGCCGATTATTGTGGGAGGTTCATCCCCAACCTTGCCACATTGTCTAAACCTCTTTGAGTGCTCACCCAAAAAGCCTCTCAGTGGGAGTGGGACTGTAAAGAAGCACAGGCATCCCAAGCGATCAAAGAGGCTCTCCTTCACAAAGCCACCATTGTGTATTTCAGTCCTACCCGACCAACTGAGTTGATCATAGATGCTAGCCTGGTAAGGCTGGAAGCGGTACGCCTCCAGAAGAATGAGAGAGACGAATGGGTACCAATAGTGTACACCAGCAGAGCACTCACTGCAGTCGAGCCCAGGTATGACCGATAGAAAGAGAGGCCTTAGCCATCCGATGGGTTTGCAATCATTTTCATCTCTACCTTTGTGGCCGGAAGTTCGAGGTGGTTATTGATCACAAACCTTTAGTGCCTCTGTTTGGAGGAACAGCTCGCAATGGGCCACCTCGGATCGAGAGGTGGGCAGTTCAGCTCCAGAAGAAGGTCGTCACCTACTGGCCAGGAGTCAATAACCCAGAAGATTATTTGTTCCGGCATCCAGTAACTGCTGCTGGCGGAAGATGATCCAGGAGTAGAGGACTTCATACAACTAATACATCAGCATTGTGCACTAGGGCTCTGTCAATACCAGAGATAGAGGAGGCCAAACGAATATATGCAAGCCTTGGGAGAGTCAATGAGTCATTAAAGAGGTACCACTGGAAAAATATCCTCGACCGGTGCCTGCAATTGACAGAAGAAGAACGAGAGGCCCGGACAGACCTTTGGAGGTGTCAGGATGAACTAATTGAAAGAGACAAAGGGCTTGTCCTAAGCAGGCACCAGATTGTAATGCTGCATTAGTTGTGGTCATGCACCATAGAGCTCACTCATCAGGGGCATTAGTGAGTGGCCAATAGCAAGGCATGACTAACGAGTAAGTTCTGGTTCCATGGAATGGACCGATAAGTAGAGGAGTGGATGAAGAGGTGTCGATCCTGTATCCTCACCAGCAGTGAACCACCAGTGGCACCTGTCATCACCAAGCTTCCAAGTACCACGCATGGGTCAACATCAGAATGGATTTGGGGAGTTTCCAGGACCACCGGCTCACACTGGTGCTGATGGACAGCCACTCAAAAGTTCCAGTCATGGAAATAGTCAGGTCCACATTGTTTGAGTATGTAAAGCCAGCGTTAGACATATATTTGCACTTCTAGGGATTCTCGACGAAGTCTAGTCGGACAATGGCCCCCCTTTTCAGGGGCAAGAATTTAAGGGCTACCTCCACAATCTCCACATTCGGCACAGAAAGATTACTACCCAGTGGCCACAGGCCAATGACAAAGTGGAAAGGTTCATAAAAACAATGAACAAAGTTCTCCGAATTGGAGTGGAAAAGGGAGAAGACCTGGAATCAAGTCTACAACAGTTCCTAAGAGTGAATCACCCAACCCCACACTGCACCACTGGATGCCCACCCAGTGATCCCCTCATGAAGCGGTCTGGCAGAGATCTAGTCCTAGGAGGGCCTTTGTGGTCGCCGGGGGTAGTGGACATGAATGCTGCCCAAGCAAAGGGACAGAGCAACAATGACTCAGCCAGCCACAAAAAGAAGGCGTCTGAATTAGGAATCTGCATGGGTGACAAGGTAGTCATCAAATACCGGCACCCAGGCTGGAAGTATCGCACACCCTTTGAACGTGAAAAATGGCAAGTGGCCAGAGTGCGAGACACCATGATAACGTTGGTAAGAAGAAACATGGAAGTGTTGAGGAACGACTCCTGGTTCAAGAGAATTCCAGAGAGGGTGGAGAAAGTAGTTGTGGAGATGGGGTTGGAGAACATCCCAGCGGACACTCCTATAGGTGCTATCGGAGGTCAAGAAGAAGAGAGAGGCAGCAGACCTGGGAGGACAGCAATGGGATAGTGCAGCCTCAGGGGGATGAATATACTACGTCAGCTCCCCTAACCATTGGGAGCCAGAGAGGTGGGCCGTACCGGCTGAAAGCCAAGCTAGAACCTGAGAGGCTTTGTGTGCTAAACTCCCTCGAAGCAGACCTAATACTGTTGTTTGTGTTTGATCTTGCTGTGCTTCTTTTACTTTGTGTTACTCTTTCTTTCTGTTTCGTTCACATTATTAAAGGTTAGGAGGGATGTAGTGAGCCACCCAGCCCCTAAGCACACCAGCATCCCGCGGGCTGGGCGTGGCCCGAGGGCTTAAATAAAGGGAGCGATCACCGCTTGTGGTCAGAGCCCATAAGTGACTGAAAGTGAGTGTTGTGCATTTGTAGCCCGTACATTATAGGTCTGAGGGAAACCGAGGCTCTCTGATGTCTGGCTGCCACATCCATGGCCCTTCTACCATGCACAGCTGATTAGAGTGAGGGCGGGTGAAAAGGCAGCATGAATAACAACATTTTAGATGGGTAATTCTGTATAAAGTGGATGTTTTTCACCGTTGGCTTCTGAGTTACATCATAGGCAACTTGAGCTTTACTCGTTATCTATTTTATGCCGTTCAGACCTCACTCAGTAAAAACATTCCTATTATTTACAGATACCCACCTATAATTCTCTGTATTATCCATCGTTTTTCTTATTGCTCTTGCTACACGTTGCCTGTGCTTGTTTGAGCTTCTGGTTGTTTAGAGCACCTGCAGACTAAGGAGGCAGCTATAATTGTTTCATGTTAGTTCAATGTAAGTGGTGCTCTCTGAGCCTCGGAGGTCAGGCCAATGACGTATGATTCTGAAAACCCTTTGAAAAAAAGACACTTTTGTGTAACACCTGTTCTTTACGATTTATTTTCTTTTTGATGCAGCAATGACTCACCCTGAGGCAATTTAATTTGCAGTGTGCGCTACATGAGGCTCCTAGTCACTTAAATGCATCTAGTGTTCTTAACATGGTTAAATGCAAAACGAAACGTTGTGATATTTGAAATAAATTAAATTTCCATTGTCGAATTCATGTATCGCAAATGTATGACGATTTCAGTAGCATTAAATGCTACAATGTATTCCAAGTTTCCTGGCAAAAGGTTATTGTAAATTTCTATCTACGCAAAATGTTATTTCCCTTGACATGAAAGAACATTTCATTGCCATAGTAACTGAACGTTTTGCTGTTTGTTCTTTGAAGCGCAACAGCAGTTATTTCTAAGATGTCAATGCAACAGGCTAAATTGTACTTTGAACAAATAATAACATGATTACATAATAATCATGTACATTTAAGATTTATGTACTCCTATTTAACATCACAAGCTACCATTTATTTTTTTTGTTTCCAGAAATGTGTGTATTGCCATTGTTAATACTGTAAATGTTGAAAGAAATAACAGTCCAAATCCCACATCAGATTTTAAAACACTGATACCAATTGATTCTAAAATTCAAATGCAAAACAAACTTAACAAAGAATTGTCGCAGGGATTCTGCTCATACACAGAACTGTGCACAGAGACCCATGACCTCAGTGAATTGTGGTGTACCAAAAAACTCACCTTAGTGCCTAGAAACCCTAACCAGCTAGCACCAGTGTCACATTAGCTCTTCCTCCTATAGCAAAGAAACCAATGATTAGACAACCCAGAACATGCGACTTAGGTTATACTCAGGAATGGTGGGAAGCAAGACCACTCTTTTGTTATACTCTCATACCAGTCCACTACAGGAGTAAAAAAGAGACACGGAAAGGTTAAAATATTTATTTGAACGACGTGCTCTAAAATGCAGTATCTTTGCTAACATAAGCAGACAAATGATTAGAAAAATATGGTCAGCATTGTTACAATTCCATAAAACACAAAAGCAGAAATCATATTATAATGATGGTGAAAATAGGTACTATAGCGCCTAGTAAATCACCCTACTAGCTAGGAACTATGTTTTATAAAATATAGAAGGTCTCCTAGGCTTTTTTGGGGGACCCTATACTTCCAAGATCACGAGGTGGGAATCACATCAGGATCTGCAAAGCTCTTTGTCTGTCTGGAAAAACAGGCTTCTTCCAAGTGCCTCACTTCATGCCTACAGTGTGATATTAAAAGGCGCCAGAATCACGTTGGCTTGCAGCTGCATATATGTTATGGCAACGTGAGCCGATCAGCCTGGACAACAGCTACCTTGTTATGATAACCTTGGAGGCTTTAGCACTCAGTGTGCAGACTAGAGTCACAATGTAAATCTAGGGATGCTGAAAACTAGCCAGTCTCATGTGAAGCATTTCACGCAGCCTAACTTACAACAACATTTATATGCAGTGTTGTGTGCAAAAGCAGCAAAAAGGAAAAATGACGTTTAAACTTCTAATAAGCCTATGCTAACTTAATAGTGTGAATAACAAGGCCTAGCCCACACTGCAGAATGTTTTAGTGTTTTGTATCCTTTGCGTACATTCTGCACTTCTGTGACGTGGTATATGGAGCTCAGAAATAATATTAAATTCGCACAAATACACACTGAAAAAGTACTATTGGTATCTAATTTAGGTGAAATAAGTGGATCTTGACTGTGATATTATAATTTCTTAGGAATTGGAAAAAAGTTATTGAGGGAACTGAGCTAGGTATTGCAAGAAGATTACCTATGGGCTAGATGTACTTTAGTCTGTTTTACCGAATTGTACATTGGGATTCTTAAGAAGTTCCTTTTTGTAAGGTGGTAAATGAAATGTACTATCACATATGTTCCTACTAGCATTATCTTGGGATTCGCTTTCTAAACATACTGAATTGCTGAAAGCGATTTCTACACGTTCGCAAATTGGAGACGGCTACCAGACACATACTAACGTAGTGTATTTGGAGTTGTATCCAAGAAATGATCAATGCTGTGGATGTAACTGGCAGTATTCCAGAAATTCATAAGAAGTGTTATGGCCTTCGCTCAGGTAGGAAGGAGGAGCTCGCTAGTTGTTGGAAGGAAGCTGCTGGACCTTCTACCCAGCCACCACCAACAGCAATAGAAGAGGCCATCAAAAGCACCCTCACTATGGAGGTTATAACTGGATTCACTAATGTTGATACCTCCTCACCACACAAAATTTAGTGTTTTTTTTAATTATTAACACAATACAAATGTTGGAGCTAATGTTTATTATAACTGTAATTTCCTTCTACAAAAAGAGATAAAATTTGTTTGAGGTTTATGCAACTTTTCAACAGATTTATATATTTGTTACTAGCAATAAATTGAATTATGGAATTTACAGCCCCATGATAGTATTAGAGGATTTAGCAGTTCAAAGTAATACAAATTTAAATATTATGTTTTAGTGTAATTGCGTAATTAAAACAATGTAAAACCCTTGTATAATGAATCTGGGCCAAAAAGAAATGACTGCATCTTTGTCTATAGAGGCTTACATTTCAACAGAGGCTGTTATGTCATTGAAAATAACTTAAATAAATATTTACACTAATTAGATATTATATATACAGAGAAAGACAACATTGCAGAACAAAATGGTGATCACAATAAGGGAGATGTAGCCTATCCGGAGTCTAAGAACACCAACAGCAATATTGTCTGAAACAACTTTGCATACAAGAAAAGACACACTAAGATCCATGAGAAATCCAGTGGTGACTCCTCCGCAATGGCAGAGGAGCGTCGCCCACTACCTGGCACAGAGCCAACAAATGTAAAATAAAATGATGCTCAAGCATCGTTTTAGTTTACATTTGCCAGCTCTGAGCCAGCGATGTTGGGAGGGGTGGGGCATAGGCATGGGAGGAGAAAGGATGAGTGCTATGTGTACTCCACACCCTAAGTGTGCATATGTGTTTTGGCCGGCAGTCTCAGGCTGATTAAAAAACACATGCACACTTAGATTTTCTCCAGCCCAGCTGCATTGAGCAGCCAGGCTGGAGAAGCCCCACAGACTCCCTGGTTCGAGCAGGGCGTCTTTCCTGCCTGCTCCGACGAATCCCTGCGCTGCAGAGCAGCATGGGGATTGGACAGGGAGTCTGTCCCAGGGGCTGCTGGGACCAGCAGGCAGGAAGAGGAGAGATGGCGCAACAAGATGCAAGGTTAAAGGCGGTCAGTGGCAAAAGGTAAGTTTTATTGTATCCCACCTCCCCCTTGCGAGGCCTCCCGCGAGACCTCACCACCCTTTGTGTATGGCGGCCCCACTGGAGGAATCTCAGGGCATCTTCACAACATAGATCTAACTCTTTTATACAGAGAGCTAGGAGTCAAAGATTTTTACCGCTCTCACCATGGTTTCTGAGCAGACCTGCTGATTACAGGTGCCACAGCATCTAGATCAGAATTTGTGAAAATGGGAAAAGAAATGTTAGTCATTCAAACCAAAAAAAATGATGCGATTTACATGCTTGCAAGAAACATGAGTGAAGGCATGCACAGCTGTTATGATTAATAGCACTGACAATTTAAGCGAAATAATGAAGTCACTAGGAGATTCTATTGTTTAGAAGACACAGGAACAACAAAGTAGAAAACAGCAACACATTTTATTTAAAATGCAATTTTTTAAAAAAGTGTAGAAAGGTTGACAACAGGGATACATAGTTGATGCTCCATGCATATCCAGCAAGAAATATCTAATTGTTGCAAAGATGTAGCTAAGAGATTAGGGCAGATTACATCATGTCTTGAATTTCTACAAACAACCCAAACACGTTCTGGTAGTATGACTTACAAGCTTAAAGAAAGTTGCAGCGACATTTCTGAAGCCAGAAAACTAGGTGGTGGGTAGATTGTAAACGTTCTGTGTTCTTTATTTATAATATAGCTGACTACTGTCAGAAACGAAAGGACCAACTGGAACATCTCATAAAGTGCCATATTGAACAATATTCTGTCGTTCACCTTGGTAGTCAAGTTGTGCGAAGATATGACCTGTTCAGGCGAGGGTTCAAGCTGTACAGTAGCCGTACTGCCAAAGCCCTTTCTAGATCTCATTGCGGAATACAGGAAACTTGTAATACATTATGGAATCATAGTTGGCCCCTGACTGTTCTGAAAGACATGAAAAAAACACCCAAAAAATGTATCTCATCTGCGGAGTGTCAGGAAGCCTTTGAACCTCTGAAGTAGGCATTTCCCAATGTAACAGAACTAAAGGTTCCGGACAGTGGTCTCCCATACATTATACAAATCAACAATTATAACAAGGTTGTGGGCGCCATAAAATACAGGGCCAGGATGCAGTCAACGCAGGGTGGACACAGGCTTTGCAGCCCAGGCCTGGCCAGTGAGCTGGGAGCACAAGATCAGTAGCAAGGGAAGCTTAGAAGCTGCATCACTCAAAGCATAAAAGGGGGTCCTGACCAAAGTGCAGTCATATGAGGATGGAAAGCTATGGACAAGAAATACTTATGTTTAATGATGATGGCATGATTTATGATTTAATTTTTCTTATGTACAAAAAGTGTGAATTGTGACCTATGGCTTTGTGATGATTTATGACCAGCATAGCAAAGTGTCAATAAACTGCACAAACTACAACAAGAAGAGCTTCTAGTATCCGTTGTTGGCAAAAGGGGAAGGGTATGTGGACGGCTAGGAGCCCCTGGAGGAAGCTCGCCTATGTAGGGGGTTTATTGCTATATGATGCAACATGACAAAAACGGTAGATACACATAAAAATTAAGTAAGAATTGAGCATGAATGTATTTAAAATAGGTAAAATGAGTGCTACGTATTAAAAGTTAATTGTATGTTACTTGTAGTAATGTGTTTATGTGCTTGGGTATGTGGAAAGTACATTTGTTAATTTAAAGAGGAAGGGTTATGTTGTGGTAGGTATGGAAAGCATGTTCACAAACTTGAATAAACCAAAGAGGCAATGTGCAGCAGTTGCTTATGGCTGTTTTCCCCAGACGGGAAATGCATGCTGCCCCTGTTCTGAGAGTGTGAGGATGCATTTGTTGCAGTTACGTGTCATCCACATGTTGTTAGTGTTAGGAGAGCTTGTACTGCTGCTGTCAAATAAGTATCAGCGTTGTCTGGCAGTTAAGCATAGTGAACAGCTTTTAAATATACAAAAGGCGGTGCTGGGTGTAAAAGGGATGCAGTGCATAGGTTGGGATAAGGAGCTTAGTGTGCAAAGGGGAAGGCACATGGTGGAAGGGGGGGTGCACATTTCCTTTGCACACACAAAACAGGCATAGAATGGACAGCAGCAATCCATGCAGCCCCAACCTCGGATAGGCCGCACATGGGCAGCAGCAATACATACAACTTCTACATAGGACAGGCCCTGGACAACAGCAGTCCACAATTCCCTTCATATACACCCATGCAAAGAGTAAATAGGGTGTCTGTAAAGGTGTTATGTGAATGCATATGTATTGTCTCCAACCATGGATGCCTTTATGTCTGTATATACACAATGAACTCTGCACATAGAAGGCTGGAACTCTGGCCTGCTCTGTGTGCCTGTGCACATGTTCCTCTGTGCGTATGCACTAAACAAATCTAAAGCTGTTGACTTTGTCAGTGCTTGTTAGTACATCGCAGTCAAGAATACCAAGCCCACAAGAGCATTTGGTGATTTTTTTTTATAGCCTTTTGGCCTTTCTGGGATGCACCACACTTATGAAATATGACTGACTGTCCCAGCTTTACTGGACTGTCTGAGGGGAACACGGCTTGTGACTCACTCTTCCTGAGCCCTTCCTGTTCGCCAGTAGGGTGTCTGAAATGTGACGGACATTGTTCTAGCCCTATGGCTTGTGAGAGCTTCATGTGACTGATTCTAACACAGCCCTTCCAATCTAAGTATGCGTAATTTATGACTGACTGCAACACTTCTGCTAGGTTTCCAGGGCAGCATCTGACTTGTGATTAACTCTGCTAACTCTACGCCCTGTGAGATGTACACTAAAAATGTGACTGATTTGCTTCCTGTCCTAATGGCTTGTCAGAGTTGAAACTAACATGCGACTGACATTTCTCAGCCTAATCTGGCTCTTAGCAGTTAATCTGATATGTGATTGACTCTTTTCCTGTTCTACCAGTCATTCAGTGGTGGTTTGTTGTGACTCTGCCCCTGGCCTTATTGCATTTAGAAGTGTGCCTGGCATGTACCTGTCACTGCTGCAGCCATACTGGTCTTTTTGAGTTGGGTCTTGCCTGTGATTGACATTACTCCAGCTCCACCAGATAAACAGTTGTGCTACTGCCATGTGACTAACTACTTCAGACATACTGTCCTGTCAGAAGTGTACCTCACACGTAACCGCTCTGCTCCGACAATACTGGACTGCACAGTGGTGCATCTGACACATGCAGGGAGAGCAGGTCTTCATGCTAGCTCCTCCTGGGACAGTTCGCCTGTCCAGCTTGCCCGCAGTCCGCTACCCTTGACTGCCTATCTCCCTGCTGCCCTCTGTTTGTGTCCCCTCTGCTCGTTTCTTTCTGTGTTTTGCCTTTTAGGCTTGTTTTTCTCCCTCTGTTCTGAATTTTCCTGCCCTCTGTTTTTCCTTTCCAGCTCATTTTTCTGCCCTCTGTTCAGCTCATTTTTCTGCCCTCTGTTTTGCCTTTTCTTTTCGCTCGTTTTTCTGCCCTCTGTTTTGCCTTTTTCTGCTAATTTCTTCCCTCCTCCCGCCTTTTCCTCAAGACCTGGCTTTTTTACTGACACCTCACACCCCAACGCCCAGATAACCGCAAGGGTGACAGTGCTGTGATCTACAAATGCTGATTGATTGCCTGACTTTGTCCTAGCCCTACAGGCTTATCAGTGTCATGACCAACATGTGACTGTCTCTGCCCCAGCCTATTGGCTTTTTCTTTCTTGGCATTCTCCCTTTCCCTGCACTATTTCGCTCCTGAGCTATTTTATGATTCTTAAGCACTCTTGAGACTGGCATATTAAAACATATTATAATGTTAAAACCAAAATTATATTTCACAGTTCTGAAAGATGCAAAGTATCCTCTGTTTCTTTGAAATAGAATCACATCGTTGATTTTATCCTGGACATTTTATCATGATGCTTTCTGCCCAAAGAATGGCATAATAGATTCGTGAAAATTATTTTCCCAACCTAGCAAACAAAGAACTACAGATGGACCAGGCAGCAGCAGTGCATGCAGACCCAGCACGACACTCCATTTCCATCAACACACAAACAGCTACCCTAAAGATATCAGTAGTGCAGGTTTCCTTTGCACACAAAGAAGAAATATAGTGCTGGCATTAACAGTACAGGCTTCCCATTTTGTTCTGAAAAAAAAAACAGTACAGGCTTCCCACGCCGACAGCAGGTACCACAAGGCATCAACAGTGGAAGTTTCCCTGTGACTGACATTATCCCAGCCTGGTCTGCGTTAGCCATACTACCCTGTCAGAGCAGCACCTCACATTGGATTCACTCCACCCAGACCCTACTGGTGTATGCAAAGGTGAATCTGGCACGTGCCTGGTTCGCCCTTCATGGGATTGTCAGTCTAGACTAGCAAGAAAATGAGGGTGTCATTTAGAGCCTGGCACTGGCAGGCAGCCCACCAGGTGGCCACGGCCTCTGCTCCCCTGGCAGAGGGCAGCTCGCCAAAATGAGAGCTCCGGACCATGAAGTCGAGGGAGTCTCTGCGCCTTAGGAGGAGTCCTTGGTGAAGTGAACTTCGCCAAGGAGGCGCTATGTTTGATGCGTCCGTTAGTTTGATAATGTTGTTTCACACGACCAAACATGATCCTGATGATCCGGCGTGGGGGCCACGCGTCTGACCGTTATGCGATTTCCCTAGCAGACACCGCCCTGACTCGTAATATTGGGGTGTAAAAAACACGCGAACAGCTGGTCACAACCTTCAAATCACAGCCTTGTGTGCTAATGAGACATCCGGAAGTGAGAAACCCCCCTTTGCAATCCCTCGCATGCATTCATGGGCAAATCAAAAGCTTTTTAGAACCCTCCCTGCTTTGCTTAAGGTTGATGAAGGGGTGGGCTGCATCTTTGGTCTCTGTGTACTGCGGCTGCATCAAAATTCTTCGCAGAGACCCTCTTGCGGCTGGTTGCTATGGTCCACACTCGCCTCCCAGCACCCCTTGGCACTACCAGCGCACCTCCGCCGGAGCCCCGTTAGGTGCCCCCGGCGCCCTTGCCTTTTATCTGGCACTAGTACTACATTGGCTTTGGCTGAAGACACCTCCTGGTCTCGCCGCTCTTTGTTCTCTCCCAGCAGGAGTGAGGGAGTGCCTTTCAGCATGGATAGCAAGCGCTGCTTCAGGAACCGTTTCACGGACTACCAAACGGGGAGCGCGCTGGGGAGAGGGCAGGCAGAGGTGGGGATCCCTCTGGTCACGGACACCGTCGAAAGCATCCTGCGGCAGCTGCCGGCTTCCGGCGGCGACCCGGAGGGCGGCCTGTACAGCGGCCCGGCCGGGGTGGCCTACATGCTCTACCACGTTTCCGAGTGCCCGCTCTTCGCCGCCCAGAGGGAGCGCTACCTGAGCCGCGCGCGCAGCCTGCTGGAGCCCTGCCTGCGGCGCGCGGACTCGGAGCCCGACCGCCAGGCGCGCGCCGCCTTCCTGCTGGGCGGCGCCGGGGTCTACGCCGTGGCCGCGCTGGTCTACCGGGCCCTGGGCTTGCCCGACTTCGATGAGGCGCTCGGCAAGTTCCGCGACCTGTGGCGGGTGTGCGCCCAGCTCACCTTCCTGGACTGCGGCTCCGACGAGCTCTTCGTGGGCCGCAGCGGCTACCTGTGCGCGGCCATGGTGCTGAAGCACAAGCTGGGCATTGAGGTAGGGGAGAAAGGGAGCAGTTTATCGATCTTATTTACCTGCTGTCAGCCTGTAGCTTGAAATTGCTTTCTTTCTTTCTTTCTTTCTTTCTTTCTTTCTTTCTTTCTTTCTTTCTTTCTTTCTTTCTTTCTTTCTTTCTTTCTTTCTTTCTTCCTCATTCTCGATGCCGTTCTTGCAGTTTGTCTCTTGGACTCTAGTGTCTTTCTTTCTTTCTTTCTTTCTTTCTTTCTTTCTTTCTTCCCCGGTGCGTCTCGCAATTTGTCTCTTGGACTTTAGTTTCTTTCTTTCTTTCCCTCTCTCGATGCCGTTCTCGCAATGTGTCTCTTGGACTCTAGTTTATTTATTTATTTCCCTTTCACGATGCCATTCTCGTAATTTGTCTCTTGGACTCTAGTTTCTTTCTTTCTTTCTTTCTTTCTTTCTTTCTTTCTTTCTTTCTTTCTTTCTTTCTTTCTTTCTTCCTCATTCTCGATGCCGTTCTTGCAGTTTGTCTCTTGGACTCTAGTGTCTTTCTTTCTTTCTTTCTTTCTTTCTTTCTTTTCCTTTCTTCCCCGGTGCGTCTCGCAATTTGTCTCTTGGACTTTAGTTTATTTCTTTCTTTCCCTCTCTCGATGCCGTTCTCACAATTTGTCTCTTGGACTCTAGTTTATTTATTTATTTCCCTTTCACGATGCCATTCTCGTAATTTGTCTCTTGGACTCTAGTTTCTTTCTTTCTTTTTCTTTCTTTCTTTCTTTCTTTCTTTCTTTCTTTCTTTCTTTCTTTCTTTCTTTCTTTCCCTTTTCCGCCCTTCTGAAAAACCAACAGCGGACCCCACCGAACTCAAAAATTACCGCCCCATCTCACTTCTTCCATTCCCAGCCAAAGTCATCGAGAAAGCCGTCAACAACCAGCTCGCCGCCTTCCTCGAAACCAACAAATCCCTCGACCCCTCACAATCTGGCTTCCAAGCAAAACACAGCACTGAGACCGCCCTCATCGCAGCAACAGACGACATTCGAACTCTACTGGACAATGGAGACACAGTCGCCCTCATCCTCCTCGACCTCTCTGCAGCATTCGACACAGTCTGCCACAGCACCCTTCTACAACGCCTCAATAACATCGGAATTCAAGGAAAAGCACTTGAATGGATCACCTCGTTCCTCACCGGAAGAACCCAGAGAGTCCGCCTTCCTCCATTCAAGTCCGAGGCCTCTGAAGTCATCTGCGGCGTACCTCAAGGATCCTCACTCAGTCCCACCCTCTTCAACGTATACATGAGCCCCCTCGCAGCCATCGCACGCCAACACAACCTCAACATCATCTCTTACGCGGATGACACTCAACTGATCCTTTCCCTCACCAATGATCCCAGCACCGCCAAAACAAACCTACACGAAGGAATGAAAGAAGTTGCCGAATGGATGAAACAAAGCCGTCTGAAACTGAACTCAGACAAAACAGAAGTCCTCATCTTAGGCACATCCCCCTCCGCTTGGAACGACTCCTGGTGGCCGGAAGCCCTCGGAAAAGCACCCATCCCGACAGACCACGCACGGAACCTTGGAGTCATCCTGGATTCTTCACTCTCAATGAACAGACAAGTCAGCGCCGTATCCTCTTCCTGCTTCAACATTCTTCGCATGCTCAGAAAAACATTTCGCTGGATCCCCTCCGAAACAAGGAAAACAGTCACCCACGCTCTGGTCACGAGCCGACTGGACTACGGAAACACCCTCTACGCAGGTACCACCGCTAAACTCCAGAAGAAACTCCAACGAATCCAAAACGCCTCAGCCAGGCTCATATTAGACATCCCACGCAACGAACACATCTATGATCACCTTAAAGACCTCCACTGGCTACCCGTCAATAAGAGAATCACTTTCCGACTGCTTACCCACGCACACAAAGCACTCTACGACATCGGACCAGATTGCCTCAACTCTCGAATGTCCTTCTACACCCCCTCCCGCCAACTTCGTTCTTCCAGCCAAGCCCTCGCCACTGTACCCCGCATCAACAGGACCACCATGGGAGGCAGATCCTTCTCATACCTGGCTGCTAAAACATGGAACTCACTCCCCGCTTACCTTCGCCTCACCCAGAACCACCTAGCGTTCAGAAAGCAGCTTAAAACGTGGATATTTGACAAATAATCCTCCTCCCCTTCCTAAGCGCCTTGAAACCCTCTGGGTATGTAGTGCGCTATACAAATTTTATGACTTGACTTGACTTGACTTTCTTTCTTTCTTTCTTTCTTTCTTTCTTTCTTTCTTTCTTTCTTTCTTTCTTATTACAACTGCCCATGCCTTCCAAGAGCCACCTGTTCAAGGATCTGGGGCTACATGTACAAACACATTTTCACATTGACTCAGAATGGGCAAAACCCTTTCATACTTATGGCCCCAAGTGCCCACAGTATGCCATCCCTGTGTCTGCTACTTTGCTCCACGCGAAACCCCGCTTAATCGACCCCCAATGCATTGTTTGCATCCTTTCCGTTTTCTGTTGTCTGTTATACTCTACCATAACTGAAATTTTATTTTGATAAAACTTTCGATTTTTTATTTGGTGACTCCATTATGCCAAGGTATAACAGACGACTGTGCTTTCTCAGAATGTAACTGTACTCACTTTCGTGACGCATGAAATGGTGCAGTACTTCAACTGTGAAAAGAAATCACTACTTACTCCAGAACTTAAGCTTTCAATTGGTGTGCAGAGTGAGAGCATAAAAAATAAATTAACATTTTCCCAGCTTCTTTGACTGATTCTTGTAGAAAAGTATGTAAGATGTCCTAGGCATTTTTTTAGCCTTGTCACTTTATAAACAATCAAAGGTTGAGGAGGGTGGACTTTATTGGGAATGACATTCCAAAGCTTTTTAAAAATGTACTAAAGAAATTCCCATACTATTTGTTAAAAAAAAAAACTGGTCCTATCTGGTTAATATAACCCTGAGTTTTTAAAGGAGGGGGGCTCCTCAATTGTGAAGGGACAGACGAGACAAACAGCTAAAGAAGAAATACACCTCACCAGGGAACACTTTAATTGATTCCAAGATGCTCCAGACTGATGAGCCCCAATAAGAGTGAATCTAGTCTTGGGTTGCTTGTGTTCCGGTTCAGGGATGACCTGGCCTGTCAGTTCGGGCTTGACTTTTCGCATTGAAACATTGCCAAGATTGACTTCATATGGCGGGGTCCAATCTAAATTGGCATGGGGTGAAAATTAACAATGTACCTGCCAGTGTAATTACCAGTGGTTGAAATTAATTCAGGCATTCAATCCACCACTTTTTTTATACTCTGGTTTGTTTTTACTTCATTTTGAGCTCCCTATACAGAGTAAATCGCATACAATGTTAAGGACAAAGAATGTAGGCTCAAGGCCCATTCCGATTTTGGTCTCCTTTTTGAGCAATGCCTATGGTAAGTGATGAAAGACTTCTGTCTTGATAGAGATCTTTCCTTACTGTCTTTGAAACAATCACACGTAAATATTATAATGCAGTGTCCATGTCAATTAAATCCTTGACATATGTGGCACAATCACAGACATATGTAACATTATGGTTCTTTACTTATGTGCTGTTTTGTCTCTCCAGCTCTCTAGTGTGAACTTATGCAACACTTGAGTGCAGTCTTCTTGCTTGTACTCTTTCAGATGTACTCACTTTAGCAGGTTTAATTTTGAAAATAAAAATGACACATTTAGGGGCTTATTAGGACGGCGGGCGGACTGAAGTCCGCCTGCCACCTTAGCGGTGCTGGGACCGGCCGCTAGCAGTGTGGCGTTCCCAGACCGCCAATTAGGATTTGACCGCCACCCTGGCGGTCGCATTCTGCATCATTAACATTGCGGCGGGTGCTGCTGTAAGCAGCACCCGCCCCAATGCCAATGAGGCATGCTTTGCATGGCCATTCACAACGTGAAAGGCAAAGCACGATGCCTGCCACCTTGTGCATGGCATTGAAGGGGCATAGGTACCCCCCAGTTGCAGTACCTCACACCCGGGGGCCTGCAATGGGCCCCCAAAGCAATTCCCGCCAGTCTTTCCATGGCAGCATCGCTGCCATGGAAAGGCCTTGTCCGTCCGTCAACATAATATGGCTGGCGGTGCTTGGAAGGCACCGCCACCATGTTATGCCCCAGGTACGATTGCCGACCGGCAGAAAAGCGGCAGACGGACTTTCCGTCCACCACGGCGGTACCCCTGCCATGCTAATGTGGCGGGGGTAAATCATGTTGTGATGGCGGGCGGATCGCCACCGCCGGCCTGGCGGTGTCACCCCGCCCGCCATCATAATGACCCCCTTAGTGTTTCTGATGTTGACAATTAATCTTGTATTTGTTTGCCTTTTTAAAGGGACTTAATGTTTTTCCTATGTGGGTGTTTTGCTACACGTTGTTTTGGCATAGCCTGGATGAACTAGCCAGCTCAGTTAAGCACGACCTTTCGTTGACTGTCTGACAAGCATTTATGTTCCCTGTGATTTCTATTCTCCCAAGAGGCATGCATGATACTGATACAATAAAACACTATTATTGTGACAGAAAGTGAAATAATGTCCCATCAGTTCTGCAATATTAATTACTCTACAGTCAGCCATAGAAGCCTTCTCACAGCAAGCAGTCGCTGTACTTGCTATCTGCTTTTCATTCAGTCTCTAAACGAGCTAATTTACACCTGAGCATAAAATGCAGAAACAGGTGCAAATGATTTGTAACTTATGTTTTGTATTTTATGTATTTTGTGATTTGAGTGCCGATAGCACTTGTTCGTATTTTTTTAGCACTATGCTTTACCATCAGCTGCAGGTTAGCATTAGACCTGGGAAAAAAGTTGCATACACCTATACATTTTTAGGCTGAAACACTAAATCTGGAGGTAAATCCGAGTGCATTCTCAATGTGTACCCTATCATTTTACCCCCTGATTTAGGACTACATTTTTTTTAAAGTTCCATGACTGGGAGATAAATATATGTTTATGGAGAAAAATCCACCATAGATCCCTTTCTGCACACTATTTAGACTCGATAAGGGCGATGAGCATGTGTTGACCCCAGTCTTGAATGAATTCAAGATGTGATTAATAGTGGTGGTTTTGATGTTTGTAAGGTCAAAAGTAAAAAGAGTCATGGCCATTTCCCCTTTCTAACCAACCAAAATGTTTTCCTGTGCAGGGGATTTGTGCTTTGAGTCCCCCAACAGACACACGTCAATCCCGTGTGTGGGGTGGCTACTTTCTAGTCCGCTGGAGCTCAGGGAATTTGTGATTCATCAGAAACAATTAGTCCTCCATCTTGAGGAATCAACAGGCCATCAGGAGGGGAATTTCGGTATTAACTACCCACCCACGCTCTCTAGTCAGGCTTAGATTGACCGTTTGAGCACTGAAAGATTAGGTCTGGTTCAGTTGGGGCTTTCTGAGGATAGTGACGGTGGTAGTTCAGCAGTCTAGGCATCTGACCGCCCAGTGTGCACACGGCCACCTTCGGGTTTCCTCTAAGACATAGCACATATCCAGATGGGTTCAGTCATTCTCATGTCCCCCTGCACATATTCTGCCAGGTAAGTACCATAACGCGTTGGCAGTTGCCATACCTAAGGTCCAGTGGCAGCTGTGAAGGCTTTCTAGGCTCCTTGCAGTGGATTGGAGGTTGTGGACAGTGGTCGCTCCTACGCTAAGGCAGAGGGGCGTCGCCCCACTGCTCTCAGAGCAGTGTAGAAGGAAAAATAGAATGATATTAACAGAAGTTATTATCATTTTATTTTCAGTATCTTGCAGCCAGGTTAGGGTGGGTTGTGGCTGGGCTCCCGTTACGTCAGAGGAAGGAGGAGTGGTTGCTTCACCTTAAGTGCTCATTGGCGGTTTGGCCGGCCGTCTTGAGACGACCAAACCGTCATGTGCACTCAGCATCTTCTCCACCGGGCTTTAATGCACAGCCTAGGTGGAGAACATGCACAGGTTGTCAGGCCCCGTCTGATCGCCGAGCCACGGCTCTCGGACCAATCAGGACACTGCTATCATGGTGACAGCAGCGTCCTGATTGGCTTATGGGAGACTGGGTGCTGCTGGGAGCCAGGAGAACAGCAAGGACGAAGAAGAGACTATGGCTGGTGACCAGTGATGAGCAGGTAAGTCTTCTCTTTCGAAACTGTCCCTCCCTCCCTCCCGCCACCGTTCCCTACCAGCCGCCACTTGTGGATTCTTTGGTCCCTAGACTGAAGAAGGCATTGTTGTTTGTAGCCACCCTCAGAACTTTATCCTCTGCTCTAATCTACTAACCTTTTTGATAGATCTCCGTAAGCAGCTTTTCTATTTCAGGGCTTTCGAGAGCAGAGTAGTAGTCTCTGAATGCACTATCCT
Organism: Lissotriton vulgaris; assembly: GCF_964263255.1. Classification (NCBI taxonomy): domain Eukaryota; kingdom Metazoa; phylum Chordata; class Amphibia; order Caudata; family Salamandridae; genus Lissotriton; species Lissotriton vulgaris. The sequence goes on along the minus strand of NW_028241075.1, from coordinate 17,144 downwards.
GTTCAAATAAAAGCTTTTTTTATGTTAGTAAAAAGTTTCTATTTCACACAAAACATGTTAAAGATTACACTTTAACGCCTGTCATGTGCATATCCTGCTGCTGTGCTTGTTGAATTTAGCACAGGGGACTTGTGCGCAGGAGCCAAGTAAACTGTGAAACTGACGATCACAATGAGTCCCGATTTAGCATCACTTATTGTATGTACCGCGAGGACAAGGATCATTCTCTTCTTCAGTAGAGGTGACCTGTATTAGTTATTGCGTTTCGAAATAATGCATGTAAAGGCTATCAGTAACTGTGCAGCTATAATTTAATAAGACCGTGTTTGTCCTGACCTGCCACCTTATATTATGAAGGGTCCCTCGCAAGGATGAATGCGTGCTTTTAATTCTGTTTTTAAAGACCTAGCCGTAAAAATACTCTAGAAGACAAGTCGAAGCCACACGCCCATTTTCTATGTGACTAAATGTGACATCAAGTTCCTTTTGGGGGTACCAGCTTTTGTGCTGGTCACTTAGGATACAGACATCTTCCAAGCACACAATATTTGTCAGTGCCCATATTTTAGGCATAGGGAAACATGTCATGCAGCTGTTATTTAGATTTTTTTAAACCTTTTAGTTGCTGCAAACCAATACCTCCAGTATTAGTGGCATAATGTTCCAATTATCAATGAGGCGAATGTGTGTTAGAATGAAAGAAGCTTGACGTACAATAGTCTACTTGGTAAGAAGAAAAGAAAACAAGCATTAGCATAGCCAATAGGTCCAGCATTTTGGACCTTATACGGGTGTAGAAGTGCAGCACATTAGCCTAGGAGCTAGGCTGTCAGGGATTGAAGAACTATACAATTACTACACACTGGGTGGGAAAGAGAGAGTGAATCATTTTTGTGTAAGAAAATAGTGCAGGGTGAGTGTGTGTAAGAAACAGCAAAAGGGTTGCACCTTAAAGAATGCATCCATCTTCTGTGCTGCACGCTGGTACCAGTGGGCCTCATTTATGAGGCTGTAAGTCACTTTTACGCCGCCGGTGCATCACTTTTTGTGACGCACCAGTGGCGTAAAAAATGCGCCTTGTTGCGCTACATTTACATAGGGACGCATCTAGGTAGATGCGTAACTTTATAAGCCCCTGCGCAACATTATACCTGCACCAGGTATAATGTGTGCAAGGGGGGCGTATTGACGCAAGGAAGGGTCGTAGAAGTGACGCAGTGAAATCTATGAGATTTCACTGCGTCACTTTTAGGATGCCGTTGCGTCAAAATCTTGCGCCTGCCTCACAGCAGGCGTAAGACTGACGCAGGCCCTTTCACATGGGGCTTACCCCATGTGAAAGGACACATTGCTGGAGTTGCGTCACTTTTGTGACACACTCCAGCAATGCGTCACTTTTGCGCTTACAGATACGTCAGAAATACTGACGTATCTGTAACTCCTTGCGACATGATGCGTCATACATTAAATATGACGCATCAGGAATGTCGCAAGGAGTGCGCACTGAGAAGTGACGCATCGCTGCTTTCACGCAGCGATGCGTCATTTCTCATAAATGAGGCCCAGTATGTTTTGCACCATTTAAGGTAAGCAAGCAAGAAAAGTGTTAAAAATGCAACTCGCAGCCAATCATCCCTACATCCTACACCGACTAAAACAACGAAGCTGAAACAAAATAAAAGTGTGCGAGAAGCAAATCAGAGGCAAAGGTTTAAAAAATGAGATTTGTTTGACATAGTATCGCCTTACTTACACGAGTAAGTGGCAGTTGTATACCGTGGCCGCTGAAACATGCTCCCAATACCTGTGACTGCACTGCAGCACGCCTCGTGTTAAAAAAAAAAAATCTTTGCAGTAATAATACACTAATTAAAAAATATGAACCAACAAAGTCGTAAGGCGGCCCTAAAGTTAATAGCACATAAGAAGAATGCGTTAAGTCTGTTAGTCTGTTATTATGCCAGCTTGGCACAGGGAACAAAAACAAAAAGAGGCAAAAGAAAAGACATTTGGTTGAAGTAAAGCTTTGCTTTCCATGCACATCTATCTCAGAAGCGCTACACAGGCGGCCGTGTCAGAGGGGCCACTGTTCAGCCGAAGGCCTACCAATACAAACACTCAAAGACACATTGGTGCCCACTGCTCAGAAAATTAGGTCGCTAGCAGCTCGCGTCAGAAGTCTACCTTAACCTGACAGAACCGACGTGATGATCACCTTTAAAAACGATACTAAAGAGACAGTGGCGTCACTAGGGGGGTGCGGGGGGTGCGGCCCGCACCAGGTGACACCGTCAAATGGGGTGACACCGTGAGCCTTCGCTTTAAATAATCGTATTGCTTTGCTACATATCAGGAGGTGAGGAACCCATTGTTCCTCGCCTCCTGATATGTAGCAAAGCTATAAGATTATTTAAAGCAGAGGCTCACGGTGTCACCCAACCTATTACCCGGGCCGGGCAGGCCAAGATTATTATTAGGTTGATGTACGACGTCAGCGTCCGGACGTCAATGACGTTCAACTTCCAAACGTCACTCACGCACGGAGCGGCGGAATGCTTTTGCTTGATGCATTGAACCCAGGAGTACCACGCGGCCGATCCCCACCTGGCCCCGCCGGAGAGTTTAGTTCCCGGGGCTCTGGGTTTTACCCCATATTTTCCTGATTGTGCCCCCACACCATGGCTCACAGGCGGGGGCCTCCGTGACCGGCCGGGGCCGGCAGGACCTCGTGTGCAGACTGAGGTAAGGAACGCGCCTGTTTCCTGTTCAAAGGGCAAATCCTCACTCTTAGACTTTCGCTGGACTGACAATTCCCAGACTCGTGCTCATGTACACATGCATGATATAAGTAGCTTAACTTACAGTAGAAACCCCAAAATGGATTTTAAACTGCAGCTCGGTACAATAGCATAACTGCAGGAATTCACGCAAATAGTACAAAGTAAGCCTCGCTCTTGTCATTTCTCATTCTGTTTTTATATCTCCATATTCATGGGAACTTTTGCAGGCCTGTGGTGAAAGCAGTTGTCTCTTCTCATGGCAACATAATTTTCTGCTCTTTCGAACCCGACCTTTTGTTTTTCAGAGGTTAAACGGTGTCCCGTTTGTTTGAATTTATGTGAAGTGCATTTCCGAGGGAGCTTTGTTATCTAATGTATTTTATATCTCCTATTATTCCTGTTCTGACATTAAGAGGTAACTGGGGTGACTACTTTTTTTTTTATTAAAGAAACGTTTATAAAGTGTGAGTTAAAGTTAAAAGTGGCTTTTTATTACGAGCTTGAATTCTCTAGAGTTTTCACCGTGATTGTGAAACAAGCAATTTATGCATCCTAAAAATCATGGAATATGTGGTTGTTAGCAGGGGTTAGGGAAATGTGCGCGGTTTGCTGTTTCATAATTACACAGAATTACTGCAGATTTGCACCAAATTACACCTAATTGCACAAAATATGAATCCACCATTTCATGCTATATTTAAGAGGATGCCGGCTTACTTTCACACTATTAAGCAAGATCAGTGAGACTTTCGAGTGTGTTCCACATCTTCTAAATACAAACGCTTCCCCGTGAGTTGCACACCCTCCAAATGCAAAGAATCTGAGATGGATTTAGCATAAGAACCTTTATAGTAATCTGTGCAACTGTATTCTTTAACTTTCAAACCCACTATCTAAATAATAGCTGTTGCACCTGGAACCCATTTCTTGGTTGGTAATAAGGCCGTTTGGTAGCACCTACCTATACAGGAACCCATCAGCACCCATGTATAGTGGCCAAAATGTTGGGGCTTGTAGATGTAAATTGTGTTCTCAAGAATAAACCGGATGCTGGAAAAGTAAATCCTTAAAATAAATGCTTATGGTACAGTTACAAGTTAATTAAGTAACGGCTGTTGTAAGGTGCGTGTTTCAGCGCCAAGATAATGATGCAAAGTGTTTTGAGGCCCATTTCTCTTTCAAGTTGTGAGAAAATAGTCCTAACAGGCAGTTATTTCAGCCGTGTTTGTGTGTACTGCCGTGGCTCCTTAATTAATGGCTTAGTGGCATTATCCTAATATTGGAGCTGGAGGTATCGCCCCACCTTATTAATAATGTGTGCTGTTCTCTCTCTTTCAGTCGAGAGTCATCTCGTGTAATAACCTGTTTTGCTGCAAACACAGAATGTTTTTTTTTGCTGTATTTTGCACCTCTGTCTGAGCCAGGCTTCCCATTTAACAGCATGGCTTGGTGGTGATTCAATTGACCCTGCTGTTGTTCCTATCCAGAACTGTCTTCTGTTACTTTTATGTCCGTGTTCCCCCTTGTCTTTTGAGTCTGACATGCCGCTATGTCGCTCTGGGAAGTATCTGACATCAGACATTTTTTTTTACCAAGACATGTGTGTACAGTAGGGAGTCAGAGTGTATTCAGCAGAGAGTGGGGGAGGGACAAGGATAGTGACTTCTTGGGCTTGTTTTCTGCTCTGAAAGAGTCCTTGGTGTGCTGAGGATTGTGTCAGTGCCCGCTTGGGCCCGACTGACATAAATCAGTATGACAGGGCACACTTAAGTTCCAGTGCTCGCCAGGTATCCTCAGCATAACCAAGGCCAGCATGATTGAGAAAGACAAAATTAAACGTTCTGTTAACCCTATGATTTTTGTTCTGTATTTAGCTAACATGGCAGTGAACGCTGACGTGGCCATCATGGCGACCAACGCTTTTAATGCTTCGACCTTCAAGTATGTGTTCAACCCGCGATTCTGCTTGGTGATTTATCCAGAAAATATTTCATTAGAAGCCACAGGATATGTAGATTTTGCTTTTGTTCTCATATTTTCATTCTAATAGCCCTGGCAAGCTGTCGCATTTTGCTCATCTTGCACAAACATAAAAAGAAAATGGAGGCTGTCAGGACCCTGGATCAGGGCAACAGTGCAGAGATAAAAGCAACAAAAACCGTCATTGTTTTGTTCTCATTCTACGTTAGTCTTTATGGTATTGATAACACGATATGGCTGTACCAGACTGTAGTTAATGAGATCAATGCTGTTGTGTCGGATATTCGTGTCTTCTTTACGACATGTTATGGTGTTTTATTTCCTTTCATTCTCATCATTTTTAACAAAAAGATAAATAAACTGTACAAAAGTGACAGTACAGCAAACTAGAAAGTGAAGATGTCAAAACATCACAGATTGACGAACATATAGTTGCTTTTGGTGTGTTATCAGAGAAAGCTGAACCTTTTTCAGCAGGACTCTACACATTAGTGTTGTTCTTAAGAAATACCATGACAGCCTGGGGCTGTAGTTCTTATGCTTTTATGTTATGTAGAGATCTGGGCCCATACTCGATCAGGTGCACTGGCTCAGCGTGCAGCCGAGTAGCTGCATTTTTGCGTCTAAGGCATCTAAAGTTCATACATGCAACTCAGAAACATTCCAGATTGTATATATGGGTTAGGGAGGGAAAGGAGAACACATAATGGCAAAGGAGGGTGTAAGGAAGGAGTGGACATGGATGGATAGGCTACAGTGAGAATTGAGAGGTCAGTGGGCAGGCGAGAGAGCAAAAAGTAAAGCAAGGAATATGTATAATAAAGAGAGAACGGATACTGTAAGGAGAACTAAACACATGGCCCGAGGCCGCTTCAAACCTGTAAAAATGATTCCGGTCTTTACTTGGGCGCTGTGACATTCATTTCACTATCAATGTATGTCAGATGGCACACATTAACTATGCAGGCCTCTTGGCGCTACAGAATAAATGGAACCATTTACAATAAGGCGATCATTTTAGTTTGCTTAGTGGGCAGTGGGTTGAGACACAGAAAAATGCCTGGCAATGGTTGTATCAACACATAGTGGCTATTAAACGTGGCTTCAGGAAAGGCCTGAACCAGAGAATAATTCAATGCGGTGGAAACCAGTGAACTAAGTATAACGCCCAGACGCAGAGTGAACCAAACTGCAGTCAAGTGAGTTTATATTGAGCAAATACAGGCACAAATGCTTGCAAAATACAGGGGACAACTCTGGACACGCAGATGAGCGTCCTGAAACTCGCGCCGGGTACCCCTAGGTAAACAGTGGAAAGGGTGCAGACTGGAAGGCGAAACCCGTTGATGGCACATGAGGTCCATGCGGTAAGTGGTGAGGGGGTGACACCATGAGCTACCCGCACCGGGTGACACCAACCCTAGTGACGCCACTGCGTCCGGACGTCAATGACGTTCAACTTCCAAACGTCACTCACGCACGGAGCGGCGGAATGCTTTTGCTTGATGCATTGAACCCAGGAGTACCACGCGGCCGATCCCCACCTGGCCCCGCCGGAGAGTTTAGTTCCCGGGGCTCTGGGTTTTACCCCATATTTTCCTGATTGTGCCCCCACACCATGGCTCACAGGCGGGGGCCTCCGTGACCGGCCGGGGCCGGCAGGACCTCGTGTGCAGACTGAGGTAAGGAACGCGCCTGTTTCCTGTTCAAAGGGCAAATCCTCACTCTTAGACTTTCGCTGGACTGACAATTCCCAGACTCGTGCTCATGTACACATGCATGATATAAGTAGCTTAACTTACAGTAGAAACCCCAAAATGGATTTTAAACTGCAGCTCGGTACAATAGCATAACTGCAGGAATTCACGCAAATAGTACAAAGTAAGCCTCGCTCTTGTCATTTCTCATTCTGTTTTTATATCTCCATATTCATGGGAACTTTTGCAGGCCTGTGGTGAAAGCAGTTGTCTCTTCTCATGGCAACATAATTTTCTGCTCTTTCGAACCCGACCTTTTGTTTTTCAGAGGTTAAACGGTGTCCCGTTTGTTTGAATTTATGTGAAGTGCATTTCCGAGGGAGCTTTGTTATCTAATGTATTTTATATCTCCTATTATTCCTGTTCTGACATTAAGAGGTAACTGGGGTGACTACTTTTTTTTTTAATAAAGAAACGTTTATAAAGTGTGAGTTAAAGTTAAAAGTGGCTTTTTATTACGAGCTTGAATTCTCTAGAGTTTTCACCGTGATTGTGAAACAAGCAATTTATGCATCCTAAAAATCATGGAATATGTGGTTGTTAGCAGGGGTTAGGGAAATGTGCGCGGTTTGCTGTTTCATAATTACACAGAATTACTGCAGATTTGCACCAAATTACACCTAATTGCACAAAATATGAATCCACCATTTCATGCTATATTTAAGAGGATGCCGGCTTACTTTCACACTATTAAGCAAGATCAGTGAGACTTTCGAGTGTGTTCCACATCTTCTAAATACAAACGCTTCCCCGTGAGTTGCACACCCTCCAAATGCAAAGAATCTGAGATGGATTTAGCATAAGAACCTTTATAGTAATCTGTGCAACTGTATTCTTTAACTTTCAAACCCACTATCTAAATAATAGCTGTTGCACCTGGAACCCATTTCTTGGTTGGTAATAAGGCCGTTTGGTAGCACCTACCTATACAGGAACCCATCAGCACCCATGTATAGTGGCCAAAATGTTGGGGCTTGTAGATGTAAATTGTGTTCTCAAGAATAAACCGGATGCTGGAAAAGTAAATCCTTATGGTACAGTTACAAGTTAATTAAGTAACGGCTGTTGTAAGGTGCGTGTTTCAGCGCCAAGATAATGATGCAAAGTGTTTTGAGGCCCATTTCTCTTTCAAGTTGTGAGAAAATAGTCCTAACAGGCAGTTATTTCAGCCGTGTTTGTGTGTACTGCCGTGGCTCCTTAATTAATGGCTTAGTGGCATTATCCTAATATTGGAGCTGGAGGTATCGCCCCACCTTATTAATAATGTGTGCTGTTCTCTCTCTTTCAGTCGAGAGTCATCTCGTGTAATAACCTGTTTTGCTGCAAACACAGAATGTTTTTTTTTGCTGTATTTTGCACCTCTGTCTGAGCCAGGCTTCCCATTTAACAGCATGGCTTGGTGGTGATTCAATTGACCCTGCTGTTGTTCCTATCCAGAACTGTCTTCTGTTACTTTTATGTCCGTGTTCCCCCTTGTCTTTTGAGTCTGACATGCCGCTATGTCGCTCTGGGAAGTATCTGACATCAGACATTTTTTTTTACCAAGACATGTGTGTACAGTAGGGAGTCAGAGTGTATTCAGCAGAGAGTGGGGGAGGGACAAGGATAGTGACTTCTTGGGCTTGTTTTCTGCTCTGAAAGAGTCCTTGGTGTGCTGAGGATTGTGTCAGTGCGCGCTTGGGCCCGACTGACATAAATCAGTATGACAGGGCACACTTAAGTTCCAGTGCTCGCCAGGTATCCTCAGCATAACCAAGGCCAGCATGATTGAGAAAGACAAAATTAAACGTTCTGTTAACCCTATGATTTTTGTTCTGTATTTAGCTAACATGGCAGTGAACGCTGACGTGGCCATCATGGCGACCAACGCTTTTAATGCTTCGACCTTCAAGTATGTGTTCAACCCGCGATTCTGCTTGGTGATTTATCCAGAAAATATTTCATTAGAAGCCACAGGATATGTAGATTTTGCTTTTGTTCTCATATTTTCATTCTAATAGCCCTGGCAAGCTGTCGCATTTTGCTCATCTTGCACAAACATAAAAAGAAAATGGAGGCTGTCAGGACCCTGGATCAGGGCAACAGTGCAGAGATAAAAGCAACAAAAACCGTCATTGTTTTGTTCTTATTCTACGTTAGTCTTTATGGTATTGATAACACGATATGGCTGTACCAGACTGTAGTTAATGAGATCAATGCTGTTGTGTCGGATATTCGTGTCTTCTTTACGACATGTTATGGTGTTTTATTTCCTTTCATTCTCATCATTTTTAACAAAAAGATAAATAAACTGTACAAAAGTGACAGTACAGCAAACTAGAAAGTGAAGATGTCAAAACATCACAGATTGACGAACATATAGTTGCTTTTGGTGTGTTATCAGAGAAAGCTGAACCTTTTTCAGCAGGACTCTACACATTAGTGTTGTTCTTAAGAAATACCATGACAGCCTGGGGCTGTAGTTCTTATGCTTTTATGTTATGTAGAGATCTGGGCCCATACTCGATCAGGTGCACTGGCTCAGCGCGCAGCCGAGTAGCTGCATTTTTGCGTCTAAGGCATCTAAAGTTCATACATGCAACTCAGAAACATTCCAGATTGTATATATGGGTTAGGGAGGGAAAGGAGAACACATAATGGCAAAGGAGGGTGTAAGGAAGGAGTGGACATGGATGGATAGGCTACAGTGAGAATTGAGAGGTCAGTGGGCAGGCGAGAGAGCAAAAAGTAAAGCAAGGAATATGTATAATAAAGAGAGAACGGATACTGTAAGGAGAACTAAACACATGGCCCGAGGCCGCTTCAAACCTGTAAAAATGATTCCGGTCTTTACTTGGGCGCTGTGACATTCATTTCACTATCAATGTATGTCAGATGGCACACATTAACTATGCAGGCCTCTTGGCGCTACAGAATAAATGGAACCATTTACAATAAGGCGATCATTTTAGTTTGCTTAGTGGGCAGTGGGTTGAGACACAGAAAAATGCCTGGCAATGGTTGTATCAACACATAGTGGCTATTAAACGTGGCTTCAGGAAAGGCCTGAACCAGAGAATAATTCAATGCGGTGGAAACCAGTGAACTAAGTATAACGCCCAGACGCAGAGTGAACCAAACTGCAGTCAAGTGAGTTTATATTGAGCAAATACAGGCACAAATGCTTGCAAAATACAGGGGACAACTCTGGACACGCAGATGAGCGTCCTGAAACTCGCGCCGGGTACCCCTAGGTAAACAGTGGAAAGGGTGCAGACTGGAAGGCGAAACCCGTTGATGGCACATGAGGTCCATGCGGTAAGTGGTGAGGGGGTGACACCATGAGCTACCCGCACCGGGTGACACCAACCCTAGTGACGCCACTGTAAAGAGACACTCAATTGAGCGAATGAAGTTACATGTACTCCCTACGGACTAAAGTGGGTTTAAAAATAAAATGCATGCATGAGCTGCACTCTTCGACAAAATAAATTAGTAAACTGGGAGCAGGCAGAGCGTAGTCTCCTTTGCAATTTTCCTAAAGGTATGATATCGATCTATACAGGCCACACCCTCACCAGGGAACATGTTTGTGGAGCTGGAGATATATTTATTGCAGGAGACATTAAGTCCATGGGAGGGAGGGTGGTACGATCTAGATAATCCAGATTTTAAGTGTATACAGTATCTGAAAAGTAGTCCTAATCTTGGGAGCAAATGAAATTGGTTACTGTGAAGCAAACTACAACTACTCGTGCTTAAATGTAAATGTAAATGTATAGGCATTTATATAGCGCACTACTTACCCGTAGGGTCCCAAGGCGCTTCGACCGCTGCAAAACCCTTCCTGGCTTCCCTGAGAGATGGTCCCTTAATGGGTATCTCCAGGGTGAGACCAGGCATCCCCGGCGGTCTGGTGGGGCCGTTAGTGAAGATGAGGCAAGCTAATGCCCAGAGTTGCCGAGTGTGATCGCTGATCAGAGTGGGCACCGAGGCGAGAGAATTATCGAGTCCGCTGACCCTGGTCCAGAAACCTGCCGCGTCGGGAATCGAACCCTGGTCCCGGGCCGTCCTCTGCTCTCAGGTCTGCCGTCTCTAACCAGTGAGCCACACTACTTCACTGGTAGAAACAGGTAGAAACGCAGGAGAATACAGCTCTGGTGCTTTAGGGTGTACAAAGTGGCTATGGGCCGAGGTGTCAGGGATGGACAGAAGATGGAGTATTTCTGTAATGTCAAATATTTGTCCTAGGAATGGGGGAAAAGACACTGGCTGCGTGGGGTTGGACGCATCCCATGAAATTTTAACCCCAACGGGGTGGGGGGAGGTTGATGTTTTTTAGAGAAAAGCTAAGGTTCGGTGTTAGGATGGTGCAGGTTTCAGGTACTATTGTAATGCGGCTAGTAGGATCAGTCATAGTATGCTACAGCCACAATGCGGTGTGCTGCAGATGCCCTGATTTGAATATCAGGAAATTGGGTCATTGTCAACGGCCCTGTATCTCTTGACATTTCATAACACAGCGCAGATTCGTGAGGCAGGATGAGACTTGTGCAATGGTTTTAAGGGCTCTTATAAAAGCCCTTAGGTACTCTATGGCATTTATAGACATGGAGCGGTAGAGTTAATCATGAGTGCTCACTCTGGAGTGTTAGGAACTAGTGGTTAGTGTGAGGGAGCTTCTCGTCATGGCGTTTCAGAACCCATACAAGTGGCATGTAAACTGCAGAAGAGGTGCACCACTCACCTGAAGTCCTTGTCGCTGGATGTCATTTTCTCCAGCAGGGTGAAGATATGGTATGAGACGCTTGCCATGTTCCTACTGGGGTGGGGACGGACAGGTAACTGGTTGTGGAAGCTGACTTCCAAGGCTTGTGCTTTTGATGTTGCGGACAAGTTTCAGTATCAAAAATGCAGTCAAGATGGAGAGAGCTGATCAGCTTGTTTACTTCAATCCTCTGTTTACTGAGGGAATGCACACTTAATTACACACAAGTGAATTGAGGGTAGAGAGTGGAGTCAATATCCATACTTTTAAAATCCCCATTAGGAAGAGAGGAGGATGAGGCGTCTGCCGATTAAACTTAAAATTGCAGCAGGGGCAGCTTGAATGTATTTCATTGGTAAAGTCGGACCAGGTGAAGCCTATATTCTTACCTATATATGTTGGAGCTCTAGAAGCTGTGCGCAAGAGTAACTCACTAGAGTGAAGGGGGAATGTTCTGGGTTAAAACCGGCAGCCTCCCTGGCCCCTGGTGCCGTCTAAGCGCATACAGGCTTGCCTTTGGTGTGTCTTTGGCAGTCCCGCTGTGCACACATTGCCCTTAACTAGGCGACTCTCAGTAAAGAGCAGAGCGTCTGAACATTTAACCTTCCCCAAAATGGTGGCCAAAAGTACACCATGAAGCTAGGTGTAATGTAGCCAATGGACAGTGCCCAGTGACCACACTGGTCAGGCACTAGGACCAGCCCAAGGGAAGGCCGAGGGCGGGAGGAAAGGGAGGAGCTGGGGGATGAAAGGGCCGTGTTACTGCTGACCACCATGCTTGTAAGATACGAATAAAGAAGCTCCCTACCAAAGCAGTTGTCCGCGTGGTCTTTGGGTTAGCCACGACACTACAACTGGCGACGAGGCTAAAGACACCCTGCGCGTGTAAATAACCACTGCAGTGACCGACGACCGACTGGCCCGGAGCTCGCCCCACGTCAGGAGGCTCGAGCGCGCAGCGTGGCAAGAAAAGAAAACGCCCACCGAGTGCCCACCTCGGCGGCGAAAGCGGACCAGAAGAGCGATTACCGAGTGCCCACCTCGGCGGCGTGTACTGAGGGAGAACGACCACCGAGTGCCCACCTCGGCGGCGTGTACTGAAGGAGAAAGCCCACCGAGTGCCCACCTCGGTGGTGTGTACTGAAGGAGAACGCCCACCGAGTGCCCACCTCGGCGGCGGAAGCGTGGTCCGACGCGGACCTGGAGAGCGCCCACCGGGTGCCCACCTCGGCGACGGTAGCGTGGCAAGACTACCACCCACCGAGTGCTCACCTCGGCGGTGGAAAAGGAAGAAGACTGCCTCCCTACCGTGTGTGTCTCCAGCGGTGGATCCCCGGCCTCGGTGAGTGAAGACGCCGACCCAGCCAGGCTCCCGGTAGAAAATTGAATGAAATCGGCTGAAATCCCGCCGAAAACGAGATTCCCGGCGGTCATCTTGGAGTCAGGCAGTCTCGACCAATCCCCTGCGAGGGATTGCCGGCGGCCATTTTGAAGTCAGGCAAAGGCCCTAAAGTAACAAACAAGCACCGGCGAGTGCAGAGAAGTTTACAAACAAGCACTGGTGAGTGCAACAGAAAAAAACCAAGCACTGGCGAGTGCAGAGAAGTTTACAAACAAGCACTGGTGAGTGCAACAGGAAAAAAACAAGCACTGGCGAGTGCAGAGAAGTTTACAAACAAGCACTGGCGAGTGCAACGAAGATTACAAACAAGCACTGGCGAGTGCAACGAAAGAGTAAACAAGCACTGGCGAGTGCAACGAACAAGCACTGGCGAGTGCAACGAAGATCACAAACGAACGCTGGTGAGTGCAACGATACCGGCCAAGAGAGTGAACACGGACTGCAATAGACGTCAGGAACTACGAATGAATAATGGTCGACCCTGCCCCTGGGAGTGGGTCGCGAGCATCTCTCTTGCGGCGCCCCGAACCCCTCATTATGGAATCTGGCAGGAGCATGAACCTGCAGTGGCAAGAATGGATAGAAGGCTTTGACGACTTCATAGAAGCATCCAAGATAACTGACGAGGGAGAACAACTACTATTCCTTAGGAACCTGATTGGCAGGGACGGTGGCAGGATCCTGAAAGAACTGCCAGAAGACTCCCTGGTGTCCTACAAGAAAGCACGGGAAGCCCTAGATGGTAAATTCCTGCACAAAAAGAACGTTGACTATGAGCGGTACACCCTCAACAGGGCTGTGCAAGAGAGAGGTGAACGAATGGAGGCGTTCGTGACTCGTCTGAACCGTCTAGCAAAGCACTGCGAGTTTGACAAGTTCTCGAAGGAAGACGCTCTGCGACTAAGAGTCATAGAAGGATGCCTCTCCGAACCATTGAGACGCAAGCTACTGAAGAAAAGCTACACACTAGCATAAATCGTGGACATGACGAGAGTAGAGGAGCAAGCTGACGAATATGCAAAGAGCATGGAAAGCGGGAAAAGCGAGAGATCGGAACAAGCCTTCAGGACGCAGTCTCGGCACGAACATCGGCGGTCGCCGCCACGTGATCACCCGTCCAGGTCTAAGAAACATCACCACCAGTCCCACAGAGGGCACAAGGACACAAGATACACGAAAGGAAGCTCGGACAAGCACACCAAATGTTTCTGATGCGGCTACGACTTCCCACATGCAGATGCATGCCCAGCACTGGGTGAGCAATGCCGGAAATGTGGGAGAGACAACCACTTCAAAAGCATGTGCGGGGCAGTGTTGAAGAGCGATCACAAGGGAAGCCACCGACGATACCCAAACTCAAACAGTCGCCATCATGTCAGGGCTGTCGAAGACAAACGTGACCCGTCCTCCGAGTCGTCACAATCAAGCGGCCACTCCTGCAGGACATGTCAGTCTCGGCTAACATCCTCAAGAAAATCTCGATCTCCATCACCGTTCCCCGAAAAGAATACCTCTATCAGGTGGCAGACCTTGACCAACTAAAAGAATACCCGCGTCTGGACATCAACGTCGGCTCTCGCCCCACTCAGTTTGTGCTCGACAGTGGGGCAACGCTAAACTACTTACCAGCCACTGAATACCACCGGATGAATCCACCGCCCGAACTAATGGAGGCCCATGTGCAAGTGTATACGTGGATGGCTGAAGAGCCACTGACGTGCCTTGGAAAGTTCGAAACTGACCTTTCATATGAAGATCGGACAATACCAGCATACATCCATGCCATTGAAGGACCCGAAGCCTCCTGAGCTTAGCAACTGCCGAACGGCTAAAATTGGTGGACATCCTATTCAGAGTCACCGACAAACCAGCACTCATCCGAAAATTCCCAAAGCTGTTCCAAGGTCTGGGAAAACTGAAGAACTGTCAAATAAAACTACACATAGATGAACAGATCACGCCGGTGGCACAACACCACCGAAAAATTCCATTTCACCTACAAGAAGCCGTGGAGAAAGAACTCAAAGACCTGCTAGAAGCAGACATCATCGAGAGAACCGAGGGGCCGACCCCGTGGGTCTCCCCGGTCGTGGTGGTCCCGAAGAAAGGAGAAACTGGCCGAGTTTGTCTGTGTGTAGACATGAGGGCACCCAATACGGCCATCGAAAGAGAGAGACATCCTGGCCCGCACATCAGTGACATGATCACGTCCCTCAACGGAGCAAAGATCTTTTCAAAACTGGATCTCAACAAAGGATACCATCAGCTAGAGTTGCATGAAAGGTCAAGATACATCACAACATTCTCGACACATCTTGGGCTCTTCAGATACAAAAGGCTACGTTTCGGAGTGTCATCAGCAGCAGAGATATTTCAAGAGGCCATCAGGAGAACAATACATCACATCCCGCAAGTCCTGAACTACAGTGATGACATCCTTGTATACGGAGCAACGGCGACTAAACACAACAAAGCGCTGAATCAGGTCTGTCAAGCACTGATGGACGCGAACCTCACACTTAACGAAGCGAAATGTGAACTGCACAAACCAACACTAAAATTTTTCGGACACCTGTTCTCGGGAAATGGAATGAAACCAGACCCAGAAAAGGTAGCAGCATTAAATGACACACCAAGACCGAAGGACGTTGGTGATGTACGATCGTTCCTAGGCATGGCCAGCTACTGCTCCAGGTACATTCCCGACTATGCCACATTAAGCTTCCCGTTAAGGAAGCTCACTAAACAAGGGCAACCGTTCCAGTGGTCCACTCAGTGCGAAGGGGCATTTCGGGAAATCAAGAGAACCGTGGAATCAGCAAAGAACCTAGCATATTTCAACCCAACAATGAAGACGGAGCTAACGGTAGACGCCAGTCCCGTAGGCTTAGGAGCCATCCTAGCACAGTATGACAGCGACACTACACTAGGCAGCAAAGGTAACTCTCTCCGCTCAATCAGCAGTGCGGCGGCAAACCAGAGAGTGAAGCCCACAGTAAATAACATACTTGTGCAAAAGGTAACAAAAAGTTAAAAACACACTCCTGAAGTAAATTAAAACAGACTAAGGGAGATAATGAAGAAATCAATTTAGTCGCTTGCCTGCGATCAGCAGCTCGTCCACTCACACATGCTTGTTAAATAGGCGGCTCTCAGTAAAGAGTAGAGTGCCTGGACTTCTAACCTTGCCCAAAATGGTGGGCAAAAGTCAACCAGTAAGTGTGACAGAGCAGGTAACTCTCCGGTCAGTAGACAGTCGCAGCGGACCAGAGAGTGAAGCCCACAGTAAATAATGTGCTCATGCAAAAGGTAACAAGAAGTTAAAAACACACCCCTTAAGTACTTAAAAACAGACTAAGGTAGAGTAATGAAAAAATCAATTCAGTCGCTTGCCTGCAATTGTAAAAATATTGTAAAACTATTTATAAAAATATTTATAAAAAAGAAGAAAAATAAAAGTAATGTTAAAAATTATCATACAAGTTTAGACATTGGAGAGAGACACATACAAATCAATATCTAAATAATTTAAATGTACACATGCACTACAAGGAACATTAGAAATTTGAAAGCAAATTGGGATGTGTCTTGAACATCTCATATTTATATCTGTCATTTTACACTGTGTGCACAAGCCCTTAAAATAGAGCAGATCCGAAGCACCTTGAAAACGCATCCCAGCAAATCTTTTCAAATTCCATGTGCGTCTGAAAAATACTCCATATTTCTGAAGATTTTCTCCAGTTCAAGTCTTTGTGATTTCTAAAATTTGTGTTGTAAATGTAAATTGTTCCAAAGTAAATGTTTGGGAATTGAGCTTGTAGTGTTTTATAATCATTGCCTGATAGGTAAGAATATATTTTTGGCTCGATGCTAGAGACGGTGGAAAATTGTTGGTGTGTTTCTTGTGCGAAAGCTTATGGAACAAAGAAAGGTCACTCAGAGATGTCAAAAAGATAAAGGTAATATGCTGTAACATGGTTGTATAATATTCCTTGATTCTGTAGCAGCTTCCAGAAACATGCACAAAATCCATTATATATTGACTAACTTTGACCTGCCTGGCTGCCAGTATTATATCCCCGAGGAATTTCAGAAAGGTAAAGCTATCAAAAAACAAAATAATTCTTAATGCTATATGTTATTTTGATCCGTCGGTGCCTGGGTCATTTCATCTCAAAGCACTAACAGGAATTCAAGAGAAAATAATGGACAGTGTGCACTTAAGAACATAAAGAATGTTTTAATGGGAAAAATCTGATCGCAGTATACATCTTCCATGAGGTTGATAACCTCTTCAATCAAATTTCATTTTGTCCAGAATAGCATCTAATAGTAAACACTATCAGTCCCCCTTCCTTCTAACCCCATCATGGAGACCCCTCACCAAAATGACCAGAAGAAAAAGAGACCATCACTGCCCCAAGCAACCGAAGATATTCTGCCAAAGTGAATGGAGCGCCAGGGTGAGACCGTCC